>NW_024609846.1:99877272-99963316 GCF_016920785.2 Ixodes scapularis
GTCTTGTTTATTCTCGTTTGTAAGAGAATATGTCGCCGGCTGGCAGCCGCGGCGCAAGATCCTCCGCAAGACGAGGGACCGACGACAACAGGTATTTTATCACCGCGTTCCACCTCACCACTCGCTTGTCGCGCGCCCCGTACCTAACAAGTCGACCGAGCACGTCCTTCGATTTATAGAACTCGTACTCTCATTCGGTACGCCGCAAGCCGTCATCACCGACAACGACAGGGTCCTAACTTCTCGTTCGGCTTTGCGGTACTTCGCCGACAGGCACATTTAGAGCATCCCTACAGTACTTTACGCTCCCGAAGCTAACGGCTTTGTCGAACGCGCCAACGGAAAAAATCCTTGCCATGTCTGCGCGAAAGAACGTCAACGGCGACATCGCCCATTGGAGCCATTATCTCCACGCAACCAGTAGCCGTATGCCGGACTCCAGACATCACCGTTCGAACTCCTGTTCAACTTTGTCCCACGTCGACCAATGAAATTTCCCCGCTTCCCGACGAGGTCGACGAAGTCCGCGCGAACTGCGACGCTGCAAACGCGAACCTCGCTTACCTTCACGGCATGGAGCGTTCCTACGATGCAAAACATCGACCAGCTCATACAGCGTCAGGGACAGAGTATGGTACACGAACGGCCTTCCTGCCTCGAAACTTGGCCTGCTTTTCCACGGACACTTAAGTTGCTTAAAGGGGCGGTGCAACAATTTCCGGACTTCGGTCAAAGATTTTTAAAAGTTGCCCTGTGACACTTCTGAAGTAAAGCACAGAAAACAGATTTCGCCTGCGTGTCTTAGTTGTTGCGTAAAAAAAAAGATAAAGATTGGCGTTTCGGGCACCCCTCAACCCACTCCCAGCCTTCAGGGTCACACCTGGTCCCCCTCCTAGTGACGCCATTCGGCAGTGCCGTGTAGGTTCCCGAGTGCTATCTCGGAGGACGCTTCCTCTCCCTCTCTCTGCTGACATTAGCGGGCGTTATGCCTGCAGCTTAGAGCCGGGCGAGGTCACGTAACCTGTTCGCCGTAGTTCCTTCGGCTGCCACTTGGGGCTGCAGGTGGGGGAAAAAGCTCAACTTTTGCTTTGCCATTATGCAGCGGAATCGCGACATTTTTAATAAAGGAGGTGTTTTCTCTATCCTCCGGGACACGATAAACAAAGTAAAAATGACGAGATTCAAATTCTTTTAATCATAAAATCGTTGCACCGCCCCTTTAGGTCATCTCCAACGTGAACAATCACACCGGATTGCCGCCAAGCTGTCGCACGATAGCTCTTTTTTGTTTTGTTTTTTTGTTTCACGAACAACGTGCAGCGATTGACTTCGATTCCAACCAACTCGCCTTGCACCGCGGCAGATCCTCCGATTACAAGTGCATAACACGATGGCTAGACGCATAACAGAGGATCATGACAACATTAACAAAAATGTGCGAGGGCGTAAGGATTTTGAGCTCGGGAGTGTAAGCGAATACGCTGGCGAGTCGGGGAAGGCGAGCCTCCCCGACTCGACCGGATGGGGGCTCGACTTCGACCCCCGATGCTGGATCCCGGCGTGGAAACGAGAAAGAAGGACCCCTAGAAACACGATGTGACAGGAACAAGCCAGGCGTGTGGATCAAAATAAAATACGTTTGAAAGAGGCCTGAAAACGGACGCGAATATAGCCCTCTTGTATCAAATTATTTCACAAAGTTTTCATTAAATCGTTTTGCTGTCTACAAAACCATCCATTCCGTCATAACACTTTAAAAACACAGGCAAGCTGGTGAAGAACTTTCATAGTAACGGGAGACACGGAACGATAAAAATAACGCACAAGACAACAAGTCTCAAACACAGCTTTTATACCCGTTTTCACGTCAAGAACTCTAGTAAAAAGAGTCCGACTCCTTGCGAACCATTATTAATTCCCACCTTTATGTGGAGAATTAAGATATATGTAGCTGGATTCTACTATATATATTACCAAGACGTGCACGTTTCAGCGCCAAAATCATCGCTTTTTTCTCCGACAACCAAACCTCGTAAGACTTTGCGTCGCGTATACACGAACATCTTTGTTTCATGTATGTGCTCTCCCCCTCTGTAATGCCTTCGGGCCTTGGGGGCACTTTAATAAATAAGTGAATCAATGATCAAAACTTTCTTTTTTTCTTTAAAAAGCGGATATAGTTTATTTGAACAACGAACGCTCTTATATATACGTCAAGACCCTCACCAAAAAAAAAAAAAAAAAGAAAAAAAAAAACTCTTTAACAAAAAGGGTATCACCATACACCCTTTTGTCCCATATAACGCACCCCAAAACTTTGGTTCGACGCACAGCGCACAGACGGCCATACATTTTACAAGGGGCTTGATAACGGAGCGATATAACTTATTAAATAGCTAAAGTACGTATCAAAGACCGCAGAAAAAAACAACAACACTGAGGTTTTGCAGTAGGGCCAAGAAAACTACGATTATTATTCTTTTTTTGTAGTCAGTAAAACGTACATTAGCTACTTTAATAAGTTGTACCACACGGCTATCAAGCCTCTCGTGAAAGTTAGTATTGTCAGATCGACGTCTGAAGTTATGAGGTTCTTATATGCGACAAAGGGTGTAAGACTATACCCTATTTTTTACAGTGTAGGTCACTGAAAGCCGGACATTCAGACAGATCCAAATGATTCATGGTCACACCAATCCGCCACCCAGTTTGTGAAGCTTAAGAAGAAGAAGGTTATGAGAGACCCTATCAAACGCCTTGGAGAAGTCAAGAAAATCACTGTCAATTCGTGAACCACGATCTAGAACAGGGGTGGCCAGGCTGAACCGGCCTAAGAGCCGCAAACGAAACCACGAAATTTCCAAGAGCCGCGGGGGGGGGGGGGGGGGGGGGGACGATAAATCAAAATTTTGTTCAGAGTCTGACTCTACGTATGAGTACACAAGGCTGTACGACAGTACAGTCTTGTGCACGTATACGTGATAAAGTAATACGTAATAATGTAGCCAAACCGCCAGCCGTACTTTATTCTGCCTGAAATCCATTCATTTTTTCCTGGGGAAACGCGGAAAGGGGGGGGGGGGGGGGGGGGAGGGGAGGTCTCTTACGAGAGATCCGCGAGCCGCACTTGGACCAGCAAGGAGCCGCATGCGGCTCGCGAGCCGCGGTTTGGCCACCTCTGATCTAGAACCTGATGGAAACCATTTGTTAGTCTTACAAGTTGTGTCTCGCATGAAAAAGATTTCCTAAAACCGTGTTGGTTAGCGTTGAAGAATGAATTAAATTCAAGAGAATTAACCAGATTAGAATAAATTATATGTTCCATCGTTTTACAACAAATACTTGTGAGTGAAATGGGTCTAAAGTTAGAAGGGGAATGCTTGTCTCCAGTCTTGTGTAGTGGAATCACCCTTCCAGTTTTCCAGTCGTCTGGAAGCTGACCTAGTGAAAGAGATTGCTCAAACAGTTTAGACAAAATGATTGATGTATATTCTTTTGTATTCTTTAGAAACTTTGAATTAATATTGTCAACACCAGATGACGATGATTGTTTAGTTGACTCTATAATTTTTAAAATGCCATTCTCGTCAATGACAATTGGATTCATGGGAAAAAAAGTCATATGAAGGATATGACGGACAAAATGAATCAGTAACATTATTAAATACACTAGAAAACATGTCATTGAGAATAGTCGAACACAGTGAATTGGGAATCATTTCACCGGACTCATTTTTAGGTGAAAGGGAACGCTCAACACTGGGATTCATTACACTCCAAAATTGTTTAGGATAATTGATTAGCATAGATGGTAGGCATTCATTAAAAAAGTAATATTTAGCCTCCCCGACTGCTTTTTGTATTCATTCGCTGCGAGATTATAACGTTGCCAGTATTCCTCCGAGTCAATGCGCTTTGCGTTTTTGAACAAACGTTTCTTTTTATTTGAGAGCCTTCGGAGTTGAGGAGTGAACCATGGAGACTGAGTATTTGTTATAAGTGAGCGCAATGGAATGGGCTCATCAAATAAAGAAATGGCTTTGTTCTTATATAAATCCCAATTGGTTTGAACGGAACGCTCGCAAAACTCTGGCAAAAAGTCCTCCAAAAAACAGCACAGACCTTTATTAATCGCTGCTTAGTTGGCCCTCTTGTCATCTCAAAATTGTTTGATCTGTTTTGTATTACGGCACACGGGAGTTATAAAAGAAAAATTAAGCGACGAGTGATCACTGACACCAGGAAGGTATAAAATATCAGAAATTAAATCAGGTGTATCAGTCAGTAGCAGGTCGAGCACGTTCGCCGAAGATTGTGTTGTCCTTGTTGGAAATTTTACAATTTGCGAAAGATTAAAGTCCGAACATAGATCTAAAAACTGGTTACATTCAGTTGAGGGGTTTTTCGATGAAGAGCTTAAATCAGACCAGATGATGCCGAGATAATTAAAGTCGCCCATAAGAAAATTGGGTAAGTTTGGAAAGCGAACACGGACAAGGTTAATTGCATCATGAAGTTGCTCAACAAAAGTATTTGATTTTGTTGGAGGACGATAGCAACAGCCTAATACTAGCTTTTTGTGCCCAATGGAAAGACCTACCCATATTATTTCAAGATCAGAGTTTATGTTTATCAAAAAAGATTTAAGTTCAGGCACAGCTGCTATCTAAACTCCCCCTCCAGAACGTTCCTTGCGGTCATTGCGGTAAACATCAAAACAAGTTTACTACAATGAAATATTTCAGAATCCTTAACTTGAGAGGAAAGCCAAGTTTCAGTTAGCACAACTAAACCAGCATCACATGAGTCAATCATTGAGCATAAGTCATCGCGTTTTTTGATCAGACTTCGGATGTTAGAAAAAACAACTGGCACATTAACTGGTCCCCCTCCCCTCTCGGACCGCTAGGCGGAGCCAGACGGCTGAGGAAGGGGAGCTGAAATTAGTGGAAGCACGCTAAGATTTCTTTCAGGGCGTTGGAATGAGTGTGACACACATATTCGGTCTTCTTGGGGGTTGTACGTATAGCAGTTGTTATTTGGTAAAGCTTGTTGAAACGCAGTTTGAAAGTACTTCCTTGGGATTTGCCAAATTCTATTAGTTTTCTCCTAGCCAGGCGAGTAGCAAAAGAAAAATCTTCACTGACAGTCACGCCTACCGTTTTTAGTTGCATTTTGCAAGATAAGATAAGATCCCTTGTTTTGAAGGAAGAAAACTGTACGATAATGGGGGGACATTTGTTCGCAGCAAATGCCCCTAGCCTATGTGAGCGCTCTGTACCAAATGTTCCGCTTATGGAAGGCAAGGAGCATTCGGAGAGCAGGCTTGTTATCTTTCGTTCAGCGTCACCCCACGTTTCTGAAGCAAGATCAGGAATACCGTAAAAGATAACGTTGTTTCGACGGGAACGGTCCTCCATATCATCAAGACGCTCCCGCAGAGCGATGTTTTCATTCCGTAAGCTATCTGCTGCTTGACCGGCGACACTGTATTCTTGCTGTTTTGTTTCAAGAAGGATTGTTTTAGTCTCAACGACATGCAACCTTTTGTTAATGTCAGCCATCTCTTCTTGCATAAGTTTCTGGTTTTCCTTTATCTCATTTACACTGGTAAGCAGCTTTGCCTGTCCCTGTTCAAACTGAAGCGAGTGAGCATCCAAGCTCTGTAAAAGGTCATACATTTGGCTAAACTGCTTAGTCTGAACATCGCTCATGGGACCCGGATTGGCCTCAACGTCGCCACAACACAGCAAAGACTGAACAGTGTTTCTGACACACTAAAAAAAAATACTGCAAATATAGGTGTGGGCAAGACACCAGCAGCAAGAAACAATTATCGGATCGGTAACAACGATCATTCCTTCTTCCACATACCTGGACAAAAAAGAATACTTGTTTAAGCATGGAGAACGAGCTGCTGCCGTCCTGCCCACTGGCGTCGAAGCCTTGTCCGAAGCTTTTTATGCCGTCGATGTGCGCCATAGTCATCCCGGTGGGCGTCGCAGAGTAACCCGTGAACACGTGACCGCGGTTGTCGTTGTCACACGGAACAGTCTTGGGTATCGGGGAAGATTATGCGTCAGCACAATTCACGGTACTCGTCACGTCGCTTGAAATCACCACGATCCGATCTTGAAACTGTTCATCCGAGGCTGCAGAAATCACGTCAAGGTTCCCGAAAGGCAGCAGCGAAATCTGGACAAAAAAGAAGACTCGTTTAAGCATGGAGAACGAGCTGCTGCCGTCCTGCCCACTGGCGTCGAAGCCTTGTCCGAAGCTTTTTATGCCTTCGATGTGCGCCGTAGTCATCCCGGTGGGCGTCGCAGAGTAACCCGTGAACACGTGACCGCGGTTGTCGTCACATGGAACAGTCTCGGGTATCGGGGAAGATTGTGCGTTAGCACAATTCACGGTACTCGTCACGTCGCTTGAAATCACCAATATCCGATCTTGAAACTGTTCATCCGAGGCTGCAGAAATCACGTCAAGGTTCCCGAAAGGCAGCAGCAAAATCTGGACAAAAAAGAAGACTCGTTTAAGCATGGTGAACGAGCTGCTGCCGTCCTGCCCACTGGCGTCGAAGCCTTGTCCGAAGCTTTTTATGCCGTCAATGTGCGCTATAGTCATCCCGGTGGGCGTCGCAGAGTAACCCGTGAACACGTGACCGCGGTTGTCGTTGTCACACGGAACAGTCTTGGGTATCGGGAAAGATTGTGCGTCAGCACAAGTCACGGTACTCGTCACGTCGCTTGAAATCACCACAATCCGATCTTGAAACTGTTCATCCGAGGCTGCAGAAATCACGTCAAGGTTCCCGAAAGGCAGCAGCAAAATCTGGACAAAAAAGAAGACTTAAATGTAAACATTTCGGCGGAACGTCGGGCACATTGAAGAAATTGGTTAGAGTCTACGTTGTACTTTTTCTTAAAAAAGAAGACTCGTTTAAGCATGGTGAACGAGCTGCTGCCGTCCTGCCCACTGGCGTCGAAGCCTTGTCCGAAGCTTTTTATGCCGTCGATGTGCGCCATAGTCATCCCGGTGGGCGTCGCAGAGTAACCCGTGAACACGTGACCGCGGTTGTCGTTGTCACGCGGAACAGTCTTGGGTATCGGGGAAGATTGTGCGTAAGCACAATTCACGGTACTCGTCACGTCGCTTGAAATCACCACGATCCGATCTTGAAACTGTTCATCCGAGGCTGCAGAAATCACGTCAAGGTTCCCGAAAGGCAGCAGCAAAATCTGGACAAAAAAGAAGACTCGTTTAAGCATGGTGAACGAGCTGCTGCCGTCCTGCCCACTGGCGTCGAAGCCTTGTCCGAAGCTTTTTATGCCGTCGATGTGCGCCATAGTCATCCCGGTGGGCGTCGCAGAGTAACCCGTGAACACGTGACCGCGGTTGTCGTTGTCACACGGAACAGTCTTGGGTATCGGGGAAGATTGTGCGTCAGCACAATACACGGTACTCGTCACGTCGCTTGAAATCACCACGATCCGATCTTGAAACTGTTCATCCGAGGCTGCAGAAATCACGTCAAGGTTCCCGAAAGGCAGCAGCGAAATCTGGACAAAAAAGAAGACTCGTTTAAGCATGGTGAACGAGCTGCTGCCGTCCTGCCCACTGGCGTCGAAGCCTTGTCCGAAGCTTTTTATGCCGTCGATGTGCGCCATAGTCATCCCGGTGGGCGTCGCAGAGTAACCCGTGAACACGTGACCGCGGTTGTCGTTGTCACACGGAACAGTCTTGGGTGTCGGGGAAGATTGTGCGTCAGCACAATACACGGTACTCGTCACGTCGCTTGAAATCACCACGATCCGATCTTGAAACTGTTCATCCGAGGCTGCAGAAATCACGTCAAGGTTCCCGAAAGGCAGCAGCGAAATCTGGACAAAAAAGAAGACTCGTTTAAGCATGGTGAACGAGCTGCTGCCGTCCTGCCCACTGGCGTCGAAGCCTTGTCCGAAGCTTTTTATGCCGTCGATGTGCGCCATAGTCATCCCGGTGGGCGTCGCAGAGTAACCCGTGAACACGTGACCGCGGTTGTCGTTGTCACACGGAACAGTCTTGGGTATCGGGGAAGATTGTGCGTCAGCACAATACACGGTACTCGCCACGTCGCTTGAAATCACCACGATCCGATCTTGAAACTGTTCATCCGAGGCTGCAGAAATCACGTCAAGGTTCCCGAAAGGCAGCAGCGAAATCTGGACAAAAAAGAAGACTCGTTTAAGCATGGTGAACGAGCTGCTGCCGTCCTTCCCTCTGGCGTCGAAGCCTTGTCCGAAGCTTTTTATGCCGTCGATGTGCGCCATAGTCATCCCGGTGGGCGTCGCAGAGTGACCCGTGAACACGTGACCGCGGTTGTCGTTGTCACACGGAACAGTTTTGGGTATCGGGGAAGATTGTGCGTCAGCACAATTCACGGTACTCGTCACGTCGCTTGAAATCACCACGATCCGATCTTGAAACTGTTCATCCGAGGCTGCAGAAATCACGTCAAGGTTCCCGAAAGGCAGCAGCGAAATCTGGACAAAAAAGAAGACTCGTTTAAGCATGGTGAACGAGCTGCTGCCGTCGTGCCCACTGGCGTCGAAGCCTTGTCCGAAGCTTTTTATGCCGTCGATGTGCGCCATAGTCATCCCGGTGGGCGTCGCAGAGTAACCCGTGAACACGTGACCGCGGTTGTCGTTGTCACGCGGAACAGTCTTGGGTATCAGGGAAGATTGTGCGTAAGCACAATTCACGGTACTCGTCACGTCGCTTGAAATCACCACGATCCGATCTTGAAACTGTTCATCCGAGGCTGCAGAAATCACGTCAAGGTTCCCGAAAGGCAGCAGCAAAATCTGGACAAAAAAGAAGACTCGTTTAAGCATGGTGAACGAGCTGCTGCCGTCCTGTCCACTGGCGTCGAAGCCTTGTCCGAAGCTTTTTATGCCGTCGATGTGCGCCATAGTCATCCCGGTGGGCGTCGCAGAGTAACCCGTGAACACGTGACCGCGGTTGTCGTTGTCACGCGGAACAGTCTTGGGTATCAGGGAAGATTGTGCGTAAGCACAATTCACGGTACTCGTCACGTCGCTTGAAATCACCACGATCCGATCTTGAAACTGTTCATCCGAGGCTGCAGAAATCACGTCAAGGTTCCCGAAAGGCAGCAGCAAAATCTGGACAAAAAAGAAGACTCGTTTAAGCATGGTGAACGAGCTGCTGCCGTCCTGTCCACTGGCGTCGAAGCCTTGTCCGAAGCTTTTTATGCCGTCGATGTGCGCCATAGTCATCCCGGTGGGCGTCGCAGAGTAACCCGTGAACACGTGACCGCGGTTGTCGTTGTCACGCGGAACAGTCTTGGGTATCAGGGAAGATTGTGCGTAAGCACAATTCACGGTACTCGTCACGTCGCTTGAAATCACCACGATCCGATCTTGAAACTGTTCATCCGAGGCTGCAGAAATCACGTCAAGGTTCCCGAAAGGCAGCAGCAAAATCTGGACAAAAAAGAAGACTCGTTTAAGCATGGTGAACGAGCTGCTGCCGTCCTGTCCACTGGCGTCGAAGCCTTGTCCGAAGCTTTTTATGCCGTCGATGTGCGCCATAGTCATCCCGGTGGGCGTCGCAGAGTAACCCGTGAACACGTGACCGCGGTTGTCGTTGTCACGCGGAACAGTCTTGGGTATCGGGGAAGATTGTGCGTAAGCACAATTCACGGTACTCGTCACGTCGCTTGAAATCACCACGATCCGATCTTGAAACTGTTCATCCGAGGCTGCAGAAATCACGTCAAGGTTCCCGAAAGGCAGCAGCAAAATCTGGACAAAAAAGAAGACTCGTTTAAGCATGGTGAACGAGCTGCTGCCGTCCTGCCCACTGGCGTCGAAGCCTTGTCCGAAGCTTTTTATGCCGTCGATGTGCGCCATAGTCATCCCGGTGGGCGTCGCAGAGTAACCCGTGAACACGTGACCGCGGTTGTCGTTGTCACACGGAACAGTCTTGGGTATCGGGGAAGATTGTGCGTCAGCACAATACACGGTACTCGTCACGTCGCTTGAAATCACCACGATCCGATCTTGAAACTGTTCATCCGAGGCTGCAGAAATCACGTCAAGGTTCCCGAAAGGCAGCAGCGAAATCTGGACAAAAAAGAAGACTCGTTTAAGCATGGTGAACGAGCTGCTGCCGTCCTGCCCACTGGCGTCGAAGCCTTGTCCGAAGCTTTTTATGCCGTCGATGTGCGCCATAGTCATCCCGGTGGGCGTCGCAGAGTAACCCGTGAACACGTGACCGCGGTTGTCGTTGTCACACGGAACAGTCTTGGGTATCGGGAAAGATTGTGCGTCAGCACAATACACGGTACTCGTCACGTCGCTTGAAATCACCACGATCCGATCTTGAAACTGTTCATCCGAGGCTGCAGAAATCACGTCAAGGTTCCCGAAAGGCAGCAGCGAAATCTGGACAAAAAAGAAGACTCGTTTAAGCATGGTGAACGAGCTGCTGCCGTCCTGCCCACTGGCGTCGAAGCCTTGTCCGAAGCTTTTTATGCCGTCGATGTGCGCCATAGTCATCCCGGTGGGCGTCGCAGAGTAACCCGTGAACACGTGACCGCGGTTGTCGTTGTCACGCGGAACAGTCTTGGGTATCGGGAAAGATTGTGCGTCAGCACAATACACGGTACTCGTCACGTCGCTTGAAATCACCACGATCCGATCTTGAGACTGTTCATCCGAGGCTGCAGAAATCACGTCAAGGTTCCCGAAAGGCAGCAGCGAAATCTGGACAAAAAAGAAGACTCGTTTAAGCATGGTGTACGAGCTGCTGCCGTCCTGCCCACTGGCGTCGAAGCCTTGTCCGCAGCTTTTTATGCCGTCGATGTGCGCCGTAGTCATCCCGGTGGGCGTCGCAGAGTAACCCGTGAACACGTGACCGCGGTTGTCGTCACATGGAACAGTCTCGGGTATCGGGGAAGATTGTGCGTCAGCACAATACACGGTACTCGTCACGTCGCTTGAAATCACCACGATCCGATCTTGGAACTGTTCATCCGAGGCTGCAGAAATCACGTCAAGGTTCCCGAAAGGCAGCAGCAAAATCTGGACAAAAAAGAAGACTCGTTTAAGCATGGTGAACGAGCTGCTGCCGTCCTGCCCACTGGCGTCGAAGCCTTGTCCGCAGCTTTTTATGCCGTCGATGTGCGCCGTAGTCATCCCGGTGGGCGTCGCAGAGTAACCCGTGAACACGTGACCGCGGTTGTCGTCACATGGAACAGTCTCGGGCATCGGGGAAGATTGTGCGTCAGCACAATACACGGTACTCGTCACGTCGCTTGAAATCACACGATCCGATCTTGAAACTGTTCATCCGAGGCTGCAGAAATCACGGTCACGTCAAGGTTCCCGAAAGGCAGCAGCGAAATCTGGACAAAAAAGAAGACTCGTTTTAGCATGGTGAACGAGCTGCTGCCGTCCTGCCCACTGGCGTCGAAGCCTTGTTGGTAGCTTTTTATGCCGTCGATGTGCGCCGTAGTCATCCCGGTGGGCGTCGCAGAGTAACCCGTGAACACGTGACCGCGGTTGTCGTTGTCACACGGAACAGTCTTCGGTATCGGGGAAGATTGTGCGTCAGCACAGTTCACGGTACTCGTCACGTCGCTTGAAATCACCACGATCCGATCTTGAAACTGTTCATCCGAGGCTAAAGAAATCACGTCAAGGTTCCCGAAAGGCAGCAGCGAAATCTGGACAAAAAAGAAGACTCGTTTAAGCATGGTGAACGAGCTGCTGCCGTCCTGCCCACTGGCGTCGAAGCCTTGTCCGCAGCTTTTTATGCCGTCGATGTGCGCCATAGGCATCCCGGTGGGCGTCGCAGAGTAACCCGTGAACACATGACCGCGGTTGTCGTTGTCGCACGGAACAGTCTTCGGTATCGGGGAAGATTGTGCGTCAGCACAATACACGGTACTCGTCACGTCGCTTGAAATCACACGATCCGATCTTGAAACTGTTCATCCGAGGCTGCAGAAATCACGGTCACGTCAAGGTTCCCGAAAGGCAGCAGCGAAATCTGGACAAAAAAGAAGACTCGTTTTAGCATGGTGAACGAGCTGCTGCCGTCCTGCCCACTGGCGTCGAAGCCTTGTTGGTAGCTTTTTATGCCGTCGATGTGCGCCGTAGTCATCCCGGTGGGCGTCGCAGAGTAACCCGTGAACACGTGACCGCGGTTGTCGTTGTCACACGGAACAGTCTTCGGTATCGGGGAAGATTGTGCGTCAGCACAGTTCACGGTACTCGTCACGTCGCTTGAAATCACCACGATCCGATCTTGAAACTGTTCATCCGAGGCTGCAGAAATCACGTCAAGGTTCCCGAAAGGCAGCAGCGAAATCTGGACAAAAAAGAAGACTCGTTTAAGCATGGTGAACGAGCTGCTGCCGTCCTGCCCACTGGCGTCGAAGCCTTGTCCGAAGCTTTTTATACCGTCGATGTGCGCCATAGTCATCCCGGTGGGCGTCGCAGAGTAACCCGTGAACACGTGACCGCGGTTGTCGTTGTCACACGGAACAGTCTTGGGTATCGGGGAAGATTGTGCGTCAGCACAATACACGGTACTCGTCACGTCGCTTGAAATCACCACGATCCGATCTTGAAACTGTTCATCCGAGGCTGCAGAAATCACGTCAAGGTTCCCGAAAGGCAGCAGCGAAATCTGGACAAAAAAGAAGACTCGTTTAAGCATGGTGTACGAGCTGCTGCCGTCCTTCCCTCTGGCGTCGAAGCCTTGTCCGAAGCTTTTTATGCCGTCGATGTGCGCCATAGTCATCCCGGTGGGCGTCGCAGAGTGACCCGTGAACACGTGACCGCGGTTGTCGTTGTCACACGGAACAGTTTTGGGTATCGGGGAAGATTGTGCGTCAGCACAATTCACGGTACTCGTCACGTCGCTTGAAATCACCACGATCCGATCTTGAAACTGTTCATCCGAGGCTGCAGAAATCACGTCAAGGTTCCCGAAAGGCAGCAGCGAAATCTGGACAAAAAAGAAGACTCGTTTAAGCATGATGTACGAGCTGCTGTAGTCCTGCCCACTGGCGTCGAAGCCTTGTCCGAAGCTTTTTATACCGTCGATGTGCGCCATAGTCATCCCGGTGGGCTTCGCAGAGTAACCCGTGAACACGTGACCGCGGTTGTCGTTGTCACACGGAACAGTCTTGGGTATCGGGGAAGATTGTGCGTCAGCACAATACACGGTACTCGTCACGTCGCTTGAAATCACCACGATCCGATCTTGAAACTGTTCATCCGAGGCTGCAGAAATCACGTCAAGGTTCCCGAAAGGCAGCAGCGAAATCTGGACAAAAAAGAAGACTCGTCTAAGCATGGTGAACGAGCTGCTGCCGTCCTGCCCACTGGCGTCGAAGCCTTGTTCGAAGCTTTTTATGCCGTCGATGTGCGCCGTAGTCATCCCGGTGGGCGTCGCAGAGTAACCCGTGAACACGTGACCGCGGTTGTCGTTGTCACACGGAACAGTCTTGGGTATCGGGGAAGATTGTGCGTCAGCACAATACACGGTACTCGTCACGTCGCTTGAAATCACCACGATCCGATCTTGAAACTGTTCATCCGAGGCTGCAGAAATCACGTCAAGGTTCCCGAAAGGCAGCAGCGAAATCTGGACAAAAAAGAAGACTCGTTTAAGCATGGTGAACGAGCTGCTGCCGTCCTGCCCACTGGCGTCGAAGCCTTGTCCGAAGCTTTTTATACCGTCGATGTGCGCCATAGTCATCCCGGTGGGCTTCGCAGAGTAACCCGTGAACACGTGACCGCGGTTGTCGTTGTCACACGGAACAGTCTTGGGTATCGGGGAAGATTGTGCGTCAGCACAATACACGGTACTCGTCACGTCGCTTGAAATCACCACGATCCGATCTTGAAACTGTTCATCCGAGGCTGCAGAAATCACGTCAAGGTTCCCGAAAGGCAGCAGCGAAATCTGGACAAAAAAGAAGACTCGTTTAAGCATGATGTACGAGCTGCTGTAGTCCTGCCCACTGGCGTCGAAGCCTTGTCCGAAGCTTTTTATGCCGTCGATGTGCGCCATAATCATCCCGGTGGGCTTCGCAGAGTAACCCGTGAACACGTGACCGCGGTTGTCGTTGTCACACGGAACAGTCTTGGGTATCGGGGAAGATTGTGCGTCAGCACAATACACGGTACTCGTCACGTCGCTTGAAATCACCACGATCCGATCTTGAAACTGTTCATCCGAGGCTGCAGAAATCACGTCAAGGTTCCCGAAAGGCAGCAGCGAAATCTGGACAAAAAAGAAGACTCGTTTAAGCATGGTGAACGAGCTGCTGCCGTCCTGCCCACTGGCGTCGAAGCCTTGTCCGAAGCTTTTTATACCGTCGATGTGCGCCATAGTCATCCCGGTGGGCGTCGCAGAGTAACCCGTGAACACGTGACCGCGGTTGTCGTTGTCACATGGAACAGCCTCGGGTATCGGGGAAGATTGTGCGTCAGCACAATTCACGGTACTCGTCACGTCGCTTGAAATCACCACGATCCGATCTTGAAACTGTTCATCCGAGGCTGCAGAAATCACATCAAGGTTCCCGAAAGGCAGCAGCGAAGTCTGGACAAAAAAGAAGACTCGTTTAAGCATGGTGAACGAGCTGCTGCCGTCCTGTCCACTGGCGTCGAAGCCTTGTCCGAAGCTTTTTATACCGTCGATGTGCGCCATAGTCATCCCGGTGGGCGTCGCAGAGTAACCCGTGAACACGTGACCGCGGTTGTCGTTGTCACACGGAACAGTCTTGGGTATCGGGGAAGATTGTGCGTCAGCACAATTCACGGTACTCGTCACGTCGCTTGAAATCACCACGATCCGATCTTGAAACTGTTCATCCGAGGCTGCAGAAATCACGTCAAGGTTCCCGAAAGGCAGCAGCGAAATCTGGACAAAAAAGAAGACTCGTTTTAGCATGGTGAACGAGCTGCTGCCGTCCTGCCCACTGGCGTCGAAGCCTTGTTGGAAGCTTTTTATGCCGTCGATGTGCGCCGTAGTCATCCCGGTGGGCGTCGCAGAGTAACCCGTGAACACGTGACCGCGGTTGTCGTTGTCACACGGAACAGTCTTCGGTATCGGGGAAGATTGTGCGTCAGCACAATTCACGGTACTCGTCACGTCGCTTGAAATCACCACGATCCGATCTTGAAACTGATCATCCGAGGCTGCAGAAATCACGTCAAGGTTCCCGAAAGGCAGCAGCGAAATCTGGACAAAAAAGAAGACTCGTTTAAGCATGGAGGACGAGCTGCTGCCGTCCTGTCCACTGGCGTCGAAGCCTTGTCCGAAGCTTTTTATGCCGTCGATGTGCGCCGTAGTCATCCCGGTGGGCGTCGCAGAGTAACCCGTGAACACGTGACCGCGGTTGTCGTTGTCACACGGAACAGTCTTCGGTATCGGGGAAGATTGTGCGTCAGCACAATTCACGGTACTCGTCACGTCGCTTGAAATCACCACGATCCGATCTTGAAACTGATCATCCGAGGCTCCAGAAATCACGTCAAGGTTCCCGAAAGGCAGCAGCAAAATCTGGACAAAAAAAAAGACTCGTTTAAGCATGGAGGACGAGCTGCTGCCGTCCTGTCCACTGGCGTCGAAGCCTTGTCCGAAGCTTTTTATGCCGTCGATGTGCGCCATAGTCATCCCGGTGGGCGTCGCAGAGTGACCCGTGAACACGTGACCGCGGTTGTCGTTGTCACACGGAACAGTTTTGGGTATCGGGGAAGATTGTGCGTCAGCACAATTCACGGTACTCGTCACGTCGCTTGAAATCACCACGATCCGATCTTGAAACTGTTCATCCGAGGCTGCAGAAATCACATCAAGGTTCCCGAAAGGCAGCAGCGAAGTCTGGACAAAAAAGAAGACTCGTTTAAGCATGGTGAACGAGCTGCTGCCGTCCTGTCCACTGGCGTCGAAGCCTTGTCCGAAGCTTTTTATGCCGTCGATGTGCGCCATAGTCATCCCGGTGGGCGTCGCAGAGTAACCCGTGAACACGTGACCGCGGTTGTCGTTGTCACACGGAACAGTTTTGGGTATCGGGGAAGATTGTGCGTGAGCACAATACACGGTACTCGTCACGTCGCTTGAAATCACCACGATCCGATCTTGAAACTGTTCATCCGAGGCTGCAGAAATCACGTCAAAGTTCCGGAAAGGCAGCAGCGAAATCTGGACAAAAAAGAAGACTCGTTTAAGCATGGTGAACGAGCTGCTGTCGTCGTGCCCACTGGCGTCGAAGCCTTGTCCGAAACTTTTTATGCCGTCGATGTGCGCCATAGTCATCCCGGTGGGCGTCGCAGAGTAACCTGTGAACACGTGACCGCGGTTGTCGTCACATGGAGCAGTCTCGGGAATCGGGGAGGATTGTGCGTCAGCACAATTCACGGTACTCGTCACGTCGCTTGAAATCAACACGATCCGATCTTGAAACTGTTCATCCGAGGCTGCAGAAATCACGTCAAGGTTCCCGAAAGGCAGCAGCGAAATCTGGAGAAAAAAGAAGACTCGTTTAAGCATGGTGAACGAGCTGCTGCCGTCCTGCCCACTGGCGTCGAAGCCTTCTCCGAAGCTTTTTATGCCGTCGATGTGCGCCATAGTCATCCCGGTGGGCGTCGCAGAGTAACCCGTGAACACGTGACCGCGGTTGTCGTCACATGGAGCAGTCTCGGGAATCGGGGAGGATTGTGCGTCAGCACAATTCACGGTACTCGTCACGTCGCTTGAAATCACCACGATCCGATCTTGAAACTGTTCATCCGAGGCTGCAGAAATCACGTCAAGGTTCCCGAAAGGCAGCAGCGAAATCTGGACAAAAAAGAAGACTCGTTTAAGCATGGTGAACGAGCTGCTGCCGTCCTGCCCACTGGCGTCGAAGCCTTGTCCGAAGCTTTTTATGCCGTCGATGTGCGCCATAGTCATCCCGGTGGGCGTCGCAGAGTAACCCGTGAACACGTGACCGCGGTTGTCGTCACATGGAGCAGTCTTGGGTATCGGGGAAGATTGTGCGTCAGCACAATACACGGTACTCGTCACGTCGCTTGAAATCACC
Organism: Ixodes scapularis; assembly: GCF_016920785.2. Classification (NCBI taxonomy): domain Eukaryota; kingdom Metazoa; phylum Arthropoda; class Arachnida; order Ixodida; family Ixodidae; genus Ixodes; species Ixodes scapularis. The sequence goes on from NW_024609846.1 coordinate 99,894,386, forward strand.
ACGATCCAATCTTGAAACTGTTCATCCGAGGCTGCAGAAATCACGTCAAGGTTCCCGAAAGGCAGCAGCAAAATCTGGACAAAAAAGAAGACTCGTTTAAGCATGGTGAACGAGCTGCTGCCGTCCTGCCCACTGGCGTCGAAGCCTTGTCCGAAGCTTTTTATGCCGTCGATGTGCGCCGTAGTCATCCCGGTGGGCGTCGCAGAGTAACCCGTGAACACGTGACCGCGGTTGTCGTTGTCACACGGAACTGTCTTGGGTATCGGGGAAGATTGTGCGTCAGCACAATTCACGGTACTCGTCACGTCGCTTGAAATCACCACGATCCGATCTTGAAACTGTTCATCCGAGGCTGCAGAAATCACGTCAAGGTTCCCGAAAGGCAGCAGTGAAATCTGGACAAAAAAGAAGACTCGTTTAAGCATGGTGAACGAGCTGCTGCCGTCCTGCCCACTGGCGTCGAAGCCTTGTCCGAAGCTTTTTATGCCGTCGATGTGCGCCGTAGTCATCCCGGTGGGCGTCGCAGAGTAACCCGTGAACACGTGACCGCGGTTGTCGTCACATGGAGCAGTCTTGGGTATCGGGGAAGATTGTGCGTCAGCACAATTCACGGTACTCGTCACGTCGCTTGAAATCACCACGATCCGATCTTGAAACTGTTCATCCGAGGCTGCAGAAATCACGTCAAGGTTCCCGAAAGGCAGCAGCGAAATCTGGACAAAAAAGAAGACTCGTTTAAGCATGGTGAACGAGCTGCTGCCGTCCTGCCCACTGGCGTCGAAGCCTTGTCCGAAGCTTTTTATGCCGTCGATGTGCGCCATAGTCATCCCGGTGGGCGTCGCAGAGTAACCCGTGAACACGTGACCGCGGTTGTCGTCACATGGAGCAGTCTTGGGTATCGGGGAAGATTGTGCGTCAGCACAATACACGGTACTCGTCACGTCGCTTGAAATCACCACGATCCAATCTTGAAACTGTTCATCCGAGGCTGCAGAAATCACGTCAAGGTTCCCGAAAGGCAGCAGCAAAATCTGGACAAAAAAGAAGACTCGTTTAAGCATGGTGAACGAGCTGCTGCCGTCCTGCCCACTGGCGTCGAAGCCTTGTCCGAAGCTTTTTATGCCGTCGATGTGCGCCGTAGTCATCCCGGTGGGCGTCGCAGAGTAACCCGTGAACACGTGACCGCGGTTGTCGTTGTCACACGGAACTGTCTTGGGTATCGGGGAAGATTGTGCGTCAGCACAATTCACGGTACTCGTCACGTCGCTTGAAATCACCACGATCCAATCTTGAAACTGTTCATCCGAGGCTGCAGAAATCACGTCAAGGTTCCCGAAAGGCAGCAGTGAAATCTGGACAAAAAAGAAGACTCGTTTAAGCATGGTGAACGAGCTGCTGCCGTCCTGCCCACTGGCGTCGAAGCCTTGTCCGAAGCTTTTTATGCCGTCGATGTGCGCCGTAGTCATCCCGGTGGGCGTCGCAGAGTAACCCGTGAACACGTGACCGCGGTTGTCGTCACATGGAGCAGTCTTGGGTACCGGGGAAGATTGTGCGTCAGCACAATTCACGGTACTCGTCACGTCGCTTGAAATCACCACGATCCGATCTTGAAACTGTTCATCCGAGGCTGCAGAAATCACGTCAAGGTTCCCGAAAGGCAGCAGCAAAATCTGGACAAAAAAGAAGACTCGTTTAAGCATGGTGAACGAGCTGCTGCCGTCCTGCCCACTGGCGTCGAAGCCTTGTCCGAAGCTTTTTATGCCGTCGATGTGCGCCGTAGTCATCCCGGTGGGCGTCGCAGAGTAACCCGTGAACACGTGACCGCGGTTGTCGTTGTCACACGGAACTGTCTTGGGTATCGGGGAAGATTGTGCGTCAGCACAATTCACGGTACTCGTCACGTCGCTTGAAATCACCACGATCCGATCTTGAAACTGTTCATCCGAGGCTGCAGAAATCACGTCAAGGTTCCCGAAAGGCAGCAGTGAAATCTGGACAAAAAAGAAGACTCGTTTAAGCATGGTGAACGAGCTGCTGCCGTCCTGCCCACTGGCGTCGAAGCCTTGTCCGAAGCTTTTTATGCCGTCGATGTGCGCCGTAGTCATCCCGGTGGGCGTCGCAGAGTAACCCGTGAACACGTGACCGCGGTTGTCGTCACATGGAGCAGTCTTGGGTATCGGGGAAGATTGTGCGTCAGCACAATACACGGTACTCGTCACGTCGCTTGAAATCACCACGATCCAATCTTGAAACTGTTCATCCGAGGCTGCAGAAATCACGTCAAGGTTCCCGAAAGGCAGCAGCGAAATCTGGACAAAAAAGAAGACTCGTTTAAGCATGGTGAACGAGCTGCTGCCGTTCTGCCCACTGGCGTCGAAGCCTTGTCCGAAGCTTTTTATATCGTCGATGTGCGCCATAGTCATCCCGGTGGGCATCGCAGAGTACCCCGTGAACACGTGACCGCGGTTATCGTTGTCACACGGAACAGTCTTGGGTATCGGGGAAGATTGTGCGTCAGCACAATTCACGGTACTCGTCACGTCGCTTGAAATCACCACGATCCAATCTTGAAACTGTTCATCCGAGGCTGCAGAAATCACGTCAAGGTTCCCGAAAGGCAGCAGCGAAATCTGGACAAAAAAGAAGACTCGTTTAAGCATGGTGAACGAGCTGCTGCCGTCCTGCCCACTGGCGTCGAAGCCTTGTCCGAAGCTTTTTATATCGTCGATGTGCGCCATAGTCATCCCGGTGGGCGTCGCAGAGTAACCCGTGAACACGTGACCGCGGTTGTCGTTGTCACACGGAACAGTCTTGGGTATCGGGGAAGATTGTGCGTGAGCACAATACACGGTACTCGTCACGTCGCTTGAAATCACCACGATCCGATCTTGGAACTGTTCATCCGAGGCTGCAGAAATCACGTCAAGGTTCCCGAAAGGCAGCAGCGAAATCTGGACAAAAAGGAAGACTCGTTTAAGCATGGTGAACGAGCTGCTGCCGTCCTGCCCACTGGCGTCGAAGCCTTGTCCGAAGCTTTTTATGCCGTCGATGTGCGCCATAGTCATCCCGGTGGGCGTCGCAGAGTAACCCGTGAACACGTGACCGCGGTTGTCGTTGTCACACGGAACAGTCTTGGGTATCGGGGAAGATTGTGCGTCAGCACAATACACGGTACTCGTCACGTCGCTTGAAATCACCACGATTCGATCTTGAAACTGTTCATCCGAGGCTGCAGAAATCACGTCAAGGTTCCCGAAAGGCAGCAGCGAAATCTGGACAAAAAAGAAGACTCGTTTAAGCATGGTGAACGAGCTGCTGCCGTCCTGCCCACTGGCGTCGAAGCCTTGTCCGAAGCTTTTTATGCCGTCGATGTGCGCCATAGTCATCCCGGTGGGCGTCGCAGAGTAACCCGTGAACACGTGACCGCCGTTGTCGTTGTCACACGGAACAGTCTTGGGTATCGGGGAAGATTGTGCGTCAGCACAATACACGGTACTCGTCACGTCGCTTGAAATCACCACGATCCGATCTTGGAACTGTTCATCCGAGGCTGCAGAAATCACGTCAAGGTTCCCGAAAGGCAGCAGCGAAATCTGGACAAAAAAGAAGACTCGTTTAAGCATGGTAAACGAGCTGCTGCCGTCCTGCCCACTTGGTGTCGAAGCCTTGTCCGAAGCTTTTTATGCCGTCGAGGTGCGCCGTAGTCATCCCGGTGGGCGTCGCAGAGTAACCCGTGAACACGTGACCGCGGTTGTCGTTGTCACATGGAACAGTCTTGGGTATCGGGGAAGATTGTGCGTGAGCACAATACACGGTACTCGTCACGTCGCTTGAATTCACCACGATCCGATCTTGAAACTGTTCATCCGAGGCTGCAGAAATCACGTCAAGGTTCCCGAAAGGCAGCAGCGAAATCTGGACAAAAAAGAAGACTCGTTTAAGCATGGTGAACGAGCTGCTGCCGTCCTGCCCACTGGCGTCGAAGCCTTCTCCGAAGCTTTTTATGCCGTCGATGTGCGCCATAGTCATCCCGGTGGGCGTCGCAGAGTAACCCGTGAACACGTGACCGCGGTTGTCGTCACATGGAGCAGTCTCGGGAATCGGGGAGGATTGTGCGTCAGCACAATTCACGGTACTCGTCACGTCGCTTGAAATCACCACGATCCGATCTTGAAACTGTTCATCCGAGGCTGCAGAAATCACGTCAAGGTTCCCGAAAGGCAGCAGCGAAATCTGGACAAAAAAGAAGACTCGTTTAAGCATGGTGAACGAGCTGCTGCCGTCCTGCCCACTGGCGTCGAAGCCTTGTCCGAAGCTTTTTATGCCGTCGATGTGCGCCATAGTCATCCCGGTGGGCGTCGCAGAGTAACCCGTGAACACGTGACCGCGGTTGTCGTCACATGGAGCAGTCTTGGGTATCGGGGAAGATTGTGCGTCAGCACAATACACGGTACTCGTCACGTCGCTTGAAATCACCACGATCCGATCTTGAAACTGTTCATCCGAGGCTGCAGAAATCACGTCAAGGTTCCCGAAAGGCAGCAGCGAAATCTGGACAAAAAAGAAGACTCGTTTAAGCATGGTGAACGAGCTGCTGCCGTCCTGCCCACTGGCGTCGAAGCCTTGTCCGAAGCTTTTTATGCCGTCGATGTGCGCCATAGTCATCCCGGTGGGCGTCGCAGAGTAACCCGTGAACACGTGACCGCGGTTGTCGTCACATGGAGCAGTCTTGGGTATCGGGGAAGATTGTGCGTCAGCACAATACACGGTACTCGTCACGTCGCTTGAAATCACCACGATCCAATCTTGAAACTGTTCATCCGAGGCTGCAGAAATCACGTCAAGGTTCCCGAAAGGCAGCAGCGAAATCTGGACAAAAAAGAAGACTCGTTTAAGCATGGTGAACGAGCTGCTGCCGTCCTGCCCACTGGCGTCGAAGCCTTGTCCGAAGCTTTTTATGCCGTCGATGTGCGCCGTAGTCATCCCGGTGGGCGTCGCAGAGTAACCCGTGAACACGTGACCGCGGTTGTCGTTGTCACACGGAACTGTCTTGTGTATCGGGGAAGATTGTGCGTCAGCACAATTCACGGTACTCGTCACGTCGCTTGAAATCACCACGATCCGATCTTGAAACTGTTCATCCGAGGCTGCAGAAATCACGTCAAGGTTCCCGAAAGGCAGCAGTGAAATCTGGACAAAAAAGAAGACTCGTTTAAGCATGGTGAACGAGCTGCTGCCGTTCTGCCTACTGGCGTCGAAGCCTTGTCCGAAGCTTTTTATATCGTCGATGTGCGCCATAGTCATCCCGGTGGGCATCGCAGAGTACCCCGTGAACACGTGACCGCGGTTATCGTTGTCACACGGAACAGTCTTGGGTATCGGGGAAGATTGTGCGTCAGCACAATTCACGGTACTCGTCACGTCGCTTGAAATCACCACGATCCGATCTTGAAACTGTTCATCCGAGGCTGCAGAAATCACGTCAAGGTTCCCGAAAGGCAGCAGCGAAATCTGGACAAAAAGGAAGACTCGTTTAAGCAAGGTGAACGAGCTGCTGCCGTCCTGCCCACTGGCGTCGAAGCCTTGTCCGAAGCTTTTTATGCCGTCGATGTGTGCCATAGTCATCCCGGTGGGCGTCGCAGAGTAACCCGTGAACACGTGACCGCGGTTGTCGTTGTCACACGGAACAGTCTTGGGTATCGGGGAAGATTCTGCGTCAGCACAATACACGGTACTCGTCACGTCGCTTGAAATCACCACGATTCGATCTTGAAACTGTTCATCCGAGGCTGCAGAAATCACGTCAAGGTTCCCGAAAGGCAGCAGCGAAATCTGGACAAAAAAGAAGACTCGTTTAAGCATGGTGAACGAGCTGCTGCCGTCCTGCCCACTGGCGTCGAAGCCTTGTCCGAAGCTTTTTATATCGTCGATGTGCGCCATAGTCATCCCGGTGGGCGTCGCAGAGTAACCCGTGAACACGTGACCGCGGTTGTCGTTGTCACACGGAACAGTCTTGGGTATCGGGGAAGATTGTGCGTGAGCACAATACACGGTACTCGTCACGTCGCTTGAAATCACCACGATCCGATCTTGGAACTGTTCATCCGAGGCTGCAGAAATCACGTCAAGGTTCCCGAAAGGCAGCAGCGAAATCTGGACAAAAAGGAAGACTCGTTTAAGCATGGTGAACGAGCTGCTGCCGTCCTGCCCACTGGCGTCGAAGCCTTGTCCGAAGCTTTTTATGCCGTCGATGTGCGCCATAGTCATCCCGGTGGGCGTCGCAGAGTAACCCGTGAACACGTGACCGCGGTTGTCGTTGTCACACGGAACAGTCTTGGGTATCGGGGAAGATTGTGCGTCAGCACAATACACGGTACTCGTCACGTCGCTTGAAATCACCACGATTCGATCTTGAAACTGTTCATCCGAGGCTGCAGAAATCACGTCAAGGTTCCCGAAAGGCAGCAGCGAAATCTGGACAAAAAAGAAGACTCGTTTAAGCATGGTGAACGAGCTGCTGCCGTCCTGCCCACTGGCGTCGAAGCCTTGTCCGAAGCTTTTTATGCCGTCGATGTGCGCCATAGTCATCCCGGTGGGCGTCGCAGAGTAACCCGTGAACACGTGACCGCCGTTGTCGTTGTCACACGGAACAGTCTTGGGTATCGGGGAAGATTGTGCGTCAGCACAATACACGGTACTCGTCACGTCGCTTGAAATCACCACGATCCGATCTTGGAACTGTTCATCCGAGGCTGCAGAAATCACGTCAAGGTTCCCGAAAGGCAGCAGCGAAATCTGGACAAAAAAGAAGACTCGTTTAAGCATGGTAAACGAGCTGCTGCCGTCCTGCCCACTTGGTGTCGAAGCCTTGTCCGAAGCTTTTTATGCCGTCGAGGTGCGCCGTAGTCATCCCGGTGGGCGTCGCAGAGTAACCCGTGAACACGTGACCGCGGTTGTCGTTGTCACATGGAACAGTCTTGGGTATCGGGGAAGATTGTGCGTGAGCACAATACACGGTACTCGTCACGTCGCTTGAATTCACCACGATCCGATCTTGAAACTGTTCATCCGAGGCTGCAGAAATCACGTCAAGGTTCCCGAAAGGCAGCAGCGAAATCTGGACAAAAAAGAAGACTCGTTTAAGCATGGTGAACGAGCTGCTGCCGTCCTGTCCACTGGCGTCGAAGCCTTGTCCGAAGCTTTTTATGCCGTCGATGTGCGCCATAGTCATCCCGGTGGGCGTCGCAGAGTAACCCGTGAACACGTGACCGCGGTTGTCGTTGTCACGCGGAACAGTCTTGGGTATCAGGGAAGATTGTGCGTAAGCACAATTCACGGTACTCGTCACGTCGCTTGAAATCACCACGATCCGATCTTGAAACTGTTCATCCGAGGCTGCAGAAATCACGTCAAGGTTCCCGAAAGGCAGCAGCAAAATCTGGACAAAAAAGAAGACTCGTTTAAGCATGGTGAACGAGCTGCTGCCGTCCTGTCCACTGGCGTCGAAGCCTTGTCCGAAGCTTTTTATGCCGTCGATGTGCGCCATAGTCATCCCGGTGGGCGTCGCAGAGTAACCCGTGAACACGTGACCGCGGTTGTCGTTGTCACGCGGAACAGTCTTGGGTATCGGGGAAGATTGTGCGTAAGCACAATTCACGGTACTCGTCACGTCGCTTGAAATCACCACGATCCGATCTTGAAACTGTTCCTCCGAGGCTGCAGAAATCACGTCAAGGTTCCCGAAAGGCAGCAGCAAAATCTGGACAAAAAAGAAGACTCGTTTAAGCATGGTGAACGAGCTGCTGCCGTCCTGCCCACTGGCGTCGAAGCCTTGTCCGAAGCTTTTTATGCCGTCGATGTGCGCCATAGTCATCCCGGTGGGCGTCGCAGAGTAACCCGTGAACACGTGACCGCGGTTGTCGTTGTCACACGGAACAGTCTTGGGTATCGGGGAAGATTGTGCGTCAGCACAATACACGGTACTCGTCACGTCGCTTGAAATCACCACGATCCGATCTTGAAACTGTTCATCCGAGGCTGCAGAAATCACGTCAAGGTTCCCGAAAGGCAGCAGCGAAATCTGGACAAAAAAGAAGACTCGTTTAAGCATGGTGTACGAGCTGCTGCCGTCCTGCCCACTGGCGTCGAAGCCTTGTCCGCAGCTTTTTATGCCGTCGATGTGCGCCGTAGTCATCCCGGTGGGCGTCGCAGAGTAACCCGTGAACACGTGACCGCGGTTGTCGTCACATGGAACAGTCTCGGGTATCGGGGAAGATTGTGCGTCAGCACAATACACGGTACTCGTCACGTCGCTTGAAATCACCACGATCCGATCTTGGAACTGTTCATCCGAGGCTGCAGAAATCACGTCAAGGTTCCCGAAAGGCAGCAGCAAAATCTGGACAAAAAAGAAGACTCGTTTAAGCATGGTGAACGAGCTGCTGCCGTCCTGCCCACTGGCGTCGAAGCCTTGTCCGCAGCTTTTTATGCCGTCGATGTGCGCCGTAGTCATCCCGGTGGGCGTCGCAGAGTAACCCGTGAACACGTGACCGCGGTTGTCGTTGTCACACGGAACAGTCTTGGGTATCGGGGAAGATTGTGCGTCAGCACAATACACGGTACTCGTCACGTCGCTTGAAATCACCACGATCCGATCTTGAAACTGTTCATCCGAGGCTAAAGAAATCACGTCAAGGTTCCCGAAAGGCAGCAGCAAAATCTGGACAAAAAAGAAGACTCGTTTAAGCATGGTGAACGAGCTGCTGCCGTCCTGCCCACTGGCGTCGAAGCCTTGTCCGCAGCTTTTTATGCCGTCGATGTGCGCCGTAGTCATCCCGGTGGGCGTCGCAGAGTAACCCGTGAACACGTGACCGCGGTTGTCGTTGTCACACGGAACAGTCTTGGGTATCGGGGAAGATTGTGCGTAAGCACAATTCACGGTACTCGTCACGTCGCTTGAAATCACCACGATCCGATCTTGAAACTGTTCATCCGAGGCTAAAGAAATCACGTCAAGGTTCCCGAAAGGCAGCAGCGAAATCTGGACAAAAAAGAAGACTCGTTTAAGCATGGTGTACGAGCTGCTGCCGTCCTGCCCACTGGCGTCGAAGCCTTGTCCGCAGCTTTTTATGCCGTCGATGTGCGCCGTAGTCATCCCGGTGGGCGTCGCAGAGTAACCCGTGAACACGTGACCGCGGTTGTCGTTGTCACACGGAACAGTCTTGGGTATCGGGGAAGATTGTGCGTAAGCACAATTCACGGTACTCGTCACGTCGCTTGAAATCACCACGATCCGATCTTGGAACTGTTCATCCGAGGCTGCAGAAATCACGTCAAGGTTCCCGAAAGGCAGCAGCAAAATCTGGACAAAAAAGAAGACTCGTTTAAGCATGGTGAACGAGCTGCTGCCGTCCTGCCCACTGGCGTCGAAGCCTTGTCCGCAGCTTTTTATGCCGTCGATGTGCGCCGTAGTCATCCCGGTGGGCGTCGCAGAGTAACCCGTGAACACGTGACCGCGGTTGTCGTTGTCACACGGAACAGTCTTGGGTATCGGGGAAGATTGTGCGTCAGCACAATACACGGTACTCGTCACGTCGCTTGAAATCACCACGATCCGATCTTGAAACTGTTCATCCGAGGCTAAAGAAATCACGTCAAGGTTCCCGAAAGGCAGCAGCAAAATCTGGACAAAAAAGAAGACTCGTTTAAGCATGGTGAACGAGCTGCTGCCGTCCTGCCCACTGGCGTCGAAGCCTTGTCCGCAGCTTTTTATGCCGTCGATGTGCGCCGTAGTCATCCCGGTGGGCGTCGCAGAGTAACCCGTGAACACGTGACCGCGGTTGTCGTTGTCACACGGAACAGTCTTGGGTATCGGGGAAGATTGTGCGTAAGCACAATTCACGGTACTCGTCACGTCGCTTGAAATCACCACGATCCGATCTTGAAACTGTTCATCCGAGGCTGCAGAAATCACGTCAAGGTTCCCGAAAGGCAGCAGCGAAATCTGGACAAAAAAGAAGACTCGTTTAAGCATGGTGTACGAGCTGCTGCCGTCCTGCCCACTGGCGTCGAAGCCTTGTCCGCAGCTTTTTATGCCGTCGATGTGCGCCGTAGTCATCCCGGTGGGCGTCGCAGAGTAACCCGTGAACACGTGACCGCGGTTGTCGTCACATGGAACAGTCTCGGGTATCGGGGAAGATTGTGCGTCAGCACAATACACGGTACTCGTCACGTCGCTTGAAATCACCACGATCCGATCTTGGAACTGTTCATCCGAGGCTGCAGAAATCACGTCAAGGTTCCCGAAAGGCAGCAGCAAAATCTGGACAAAAAAGAAGACTCGTTTAAGCATGGTGAACGAGCTGCTGCCGTCCTGCCCACTGGCGTCGAAGCCTTGTCCGCAGCTTTTTATGCCGTCGATGTGCGCCGTAGTCATCCCGGTGGGCGTCGCAGAGTAACCCGTGAACACGTGACCGCGGTTGTCGTCACATGGAACTGTCTCGGGCATCGGGGAAGATTGTGCGTCAGCACAATACACGGTACTCGTCACGTCGCTTGAAATCACCACGATCCGATCTTGAAACTGTTCATCCGAGGCTAAAGAAATCACGTCAAGGTTCCCGAAAGGCAGCAGCGAAATCTGGACAAAAAAGAAGACTCGTTTTAGCATGGTGAACGAGCTGCTGCCGTCCTGCCCACTGGCGTCGAAGCCTTGTTGGTAGCTTTTTATGCCGTCGATGTGCGCCGTAGTCATCCCGGTGGGCGTCGCAGAGTAACCCGTGAACACGTGACCGCGGTTGTCGTTGTCACACGGAACAGTCTTCGGTATCGGGGAAGATTGTGCGTCAGCACAGTTCACGGTACTCGTCACGTCGCTTGAAATCACCACGATCCGATCTTGAAACTGTTCATCCGAGGCTGCAGAAATCACGTCAAGGTTCCCGAAAGGCAGCAGCGAAATCTGGACAAAAAAGAAGACTCGTTTAAGCATGGTGAACGAGCTGCTGCCGTCCTGCCCACTGGCGTCGAAGCCTTGTCCGAAGCTTTTTATACCGTCGATGTGCGCCATAGTCATCCCGGTGGGCGTCGCAGAGTAACCCGTGAACACGTGACCGCGGTTGTCGTTGTCACACGGAACAGTCTTGGGTATCGGGGAAGATTGTGCGTCAGCACAATACACGGTACTCGTCACGTCGCTTGAAATCACCACGATCCGATCTTGAAACTGTTCATCCGAGGCTGCAGAAATCACGTCAAGGTTCCCGAAAGGCAGCAGCGAAATCTGGACAAAAAAGAAGACTCGTTTAAGCATGGTGTACGAGCTGCTGCCGTCCTTCCCTCTGGCGTCGAAGCCTTGTCCGAAGCTTTTTATGCCGTCGATGTGCGCCATAGTCATCCCGGTGGGCGTCGCAGAGTGACCCGTGAACACGTGACCGCGGTTGTCGTTGTCACACGGAACAGTTTTGGGTATCGGGGAAGATTGTGCGTCAGCACAATTCACGGTACTCGTCACGTCGCTTGAAATCACCACGATCCGATCTTGAAACTGTTCATCCGAGGCTAAAGAAATCACGTCAAGGTTCCCGAAAGGCAGCAGCGAAATCTGGACAAAAAAGAAGACTCGTTTAAGCATGATGTACGAGCTGCTGTAGTCCTGCCCACTGGCGTCGAAGCCTTGTCCGAAGCTTTTTATGCCGTCGATGTGCGCCATAATCATCCCGGTGGGCTTCGCAGAGTAACCCGTGAACACGTGACCGCGGTTGTCGTTGTCACACGGAACAGTCTTGGGTATCGGGGAAGATTGTGCGTCAGCACAATACACGGTACTCGTCACGTCGCTTGAAATCACCACGATCCGATCTTGAAACTGTTCATCCGAGGCTGCAGAAATCACGTCAAGGTTCCCGAAAGGCAGCAGCGAAATCTGGACAAAAAAGAAGACTCGTCTAAGCATGGTGAACGAGCTGCTGCCGTCCTGCCCACTGGCGTCGAAGCCTTGTTCGAAGCTTTTTATGCCGTCGATGTGCGCCGTAGTCATCCCGGTGGGCGTCGCAGAGTAACCCGTGAACACGTGACCGCGGTTGTCGTTGTCACACGGAACAGTCTTGGGTATCGGGGAAGATTGTGCGTCAGCACAATACACGGTACTCGTCACGTCGCTTGAAATCACCACGATCCGATCTTGAAACTGTTCATCCGAGGCTGCAGAAATCACGTCAAGGTTCCCGAAAGGCAGCAGCGAAATCTGGACAAAAAAGAAGACTCGTTTAAGCATGGTGAACGAGCTGCTGCCGTCCTGCCCACTGGCGTCGAAGCCTTGTCCGAAGCTTTTTATACCGTCGATGTGCGCCATAGTCATCCCGGTGGGCTTCGCAGAGTAACCCGTGAACACGTGACCGCGGTTGTCGTTGTCACACGGAACAGTCTTGGGTATCGGGGAAGATTGTGCGTCAGCACAATACACGGTACTCGTCACGTCGCTTGAAATCACCACGATCCGATCTTGAAACTGTTCATCCGAGGCTGCAGAAATCACGTCAAGGTTCCCGAAAGGCAGCAGCGAAATCTGGACAAAAAAGAAGACTCGTTTAAGCATGGTGAACGAGCTGCTGCCGTCCTGCCCACTGGCGTCGAAGCCTTGTCCGAAGCTTTTTATACCGTCGATGTGCGCCATAGTCATCCCGGTGGGCTTCGCAGAGTAACCCGTGAACACGTGACCGCGGTTGTCGTTGTCACACGGAACAGTCTTGGGTATCGGGGAAGATTGTGCGTGAGCACAATACACGGTACTCGTCACGTCGCTTGAAATCACCACGATCCGATCTTGAAACTGTTCATCCGAGGCTGCAGAAATCACGTCAAGGTTCCCGAAAGGCAGCAGCGAAATCTGGACAAAAAAGAAGACTCGTTTAAGCATGATGTACGAGCTGCTGTAGTCCTGCCCACTGGCGTCGAAGCCTTGTCCGAAGCTTTTTATGCCGTCGATGTGCGCCATAATCATCCCGGTGGGCTTCGCAGAGTAACCCGTGAACACGTGACCGCGGTTGTCGTTGTCACACGGAACAGTCTTGGGTATCGGGGAAGATTGTGCGTCAGCACGATACACGGTACTCGTCACGTCGCTTGAAATCACCACGATCCGATCTTGAAACTGTTCATCCGAGGCTGCAGAAATCACGTCAAGGTTCCCGAAAGGCAGCAGCGAAATCTGGACAAAAAAGAAGACTCGTTTAAGCATGGTGAACGAGCTGCTGCCGTCCTGCCCACTGGCGTCGAAGCCTTGTCCGAAGCTTTTTATACCGTCGATGTGCGCCATAGTCATCCCGGTGGGCGTCGCAGAGTAACCCGTGAACACGTGACCGCGGTTGTCGTTGTCACACGGAACAGTCTTGGGTATCGGGGAAGATTGTGCGTCAGCACAATACACGGTACTCGTCACGTCGCTTGAAATCACCACGATCCGATCTTGAAACTGTTCATCCGAGGCTGCAGAAATCACGTCAAGGTTCCCGAAAGGCAGCAGCGAAATCTGGACAAAAAAGAAGACTCGTTTAAGCATGGTGTACGAGCTGCTGCCGTCCTTCCCTCTGGCGTCGAAGCCTTGTCCGAAGCTTTTTATGCCGTCGATGTGCGCCATAGTCATCCCGGTGGGCGTCGCAGAGTGACCCGTGAACACGTGACCGCGGTTGTCGTTGTCACACGGAACAGTTTTGGGTATCGGGGAAGATTGTGCGTCAGCACAATTCACGGTACTCGTCACGTCGCTTGAAATCACCACGATCCGATCTTGAAACTGTTCATCCGAGGCTAAAGAAATCACGTCAAGGTTCCCGAAAGGCAGCAGCGAAATCTGGACAAAAAAGAAGACTCGTTTAAGCATGATGTACGAGCTGCTGTAGTCCTGCCCACTGGCGTCGAAGCCTTGTCCGAAGCTTTTTATGCCGTCGATGTGCGCCATAATCATCCCGGTGGGCTTCGCAGAGTAACCCGTGAACACGTGACCGCGGTTGTCGTTGTCACACGGAACAGTCTTGGGTATCGGGGAAGATTGTGCGTCAGCACAATACACGGTACTCGTCACGTCGCTTGAAATCACCACGATCCGATCTTGAAACTGTTCATCCGAGGCTGCAGAAATCACGTCAAGGTTCCCGAAAGGCAGCAGCGAAATCTGGACAAAAAAGAAGACTCGTCTAAGCATGGTGAACGAGCTGCTGCCGTCCTGCCCACTGGCGTCGAAGCCTTGTTCGAAGCTTTTTATGCCGTCGATGTGCGCCGTAGTCATCCCGGTGGGCGTCGCAGAGTAACCCGTGAACACGTGACCGCGGTTGTCGTTGTCACACGGAACAGTCTTGGGTATCGGGGAAGATTGTGCGTCAGCACAATACACGGTACTCGTCACGTCGCTTGAAATCACCACGATCCGATCTTGAAACTGTTCATCCGAGGCTGCAGAAATCACGTCAAGGTTCCCGAAAGGCAGCAGCGAAATCTGGACAAAAAAGAAGACTCGTTTAAGCATGGTGAACGAGCTGCTGCCGTCCTGCCCACTGGCGTCGAAGCCTTGTCCGAAGCTTTTTATACCGTCGATGTGCGCCATAGTCATCCCGGTGGGCTTCGCAGAGTAACCCGTGAACACGTGACCGCGGTTGTCGTTGTCACACGGAACAGTCTTGGGTATCGGGGAAGATTGTGCGTCAGCACAATACACGGTACTCGTCACGTCGCTTGAAATCACCACGATCCGATCTTGAAACTGTTCATCCGAGGCTGCAGAAATCACGTCAAGGTTCCCGAAAGGCAGCAGCGAAATCTGGACAAAAAAGAAGACTCGTTTAAGCATGGTGAACGAGCTGCTGCCGTCCTGCCCACTGGCGTCGAAGCCTTGTCCGAAGCTTTTTATACCGTCGATGTGCGCCATAGTCATCCCGGTGGGCTTCGCAGAGTAACCCGTGAACACGTGACCGCGGTTGTCGTTGTCACACGGAACAGTCTTGGGTATCGGGGAAGATTGTGCGTCAGCACAATACACGGTACTCGTCACGTCGCTTGAAATCACCACGACCCGATCTTGAAACTGTTCATCCGAGGCTGCAGAAATCACGTCAAGGTTCCCGAAAGGCAGCAGCGAAATCTGGACAAAAAAGAAGACTCGTTTAAGCATGATGTACGAGCTGCTGTAGTCCTGCCCACTGGCGTCGAAGCCTTGTCCGAAGCTTTTTATGCCGTCGATGTGCGCCATAATCATCCCGGTGGGCTTCGCAGAGTAACCCGTGAACACGTGACCGCGGTTGTCGTTGTCACACGGAACAGTCTTGGGTATCGGGGAAGATTGTGCGTCAGCACGATACACGGTACTCGTCACGTCGCTTGAAATCACCACGATCCGATCTTGAAACTGTTCATCCGAGGCTGCAGAAATCACGTCAAGGTTCCCGAAAGGCAGCAGCGAAATCTGGACAAAAAAGAAGACTCGTTTAAGCATGGTGAACGAGCTGCTGCCGTCCTGCCCACTGGCGTCGAAGCCTTGTCCGAAGCTTTTTATACCGTCGATGTGCGCCATAGTCATCCCGGTGGGCGTCGCAGAGTAACCCGTGAACACGTGACCGCGGTTGTCGTTGTCACACGGAACAGTCTTGGGTATCGGGGAAGATTGTGCGTCAGCACAATACACGGTACTCGTCACGTCGCTTGAAATCACCACGATCCGATCTTGAAACTGTTCATCCGAGGCTGCAGAAATCACGTCAAGGTTCCCGAAAGGCAGCAGCGAAATCTGGACAAAAAAGAAAGACTAATTTAAGCATGGTGAACGAGCTGCTGCCGTCCTGCCCACTGGCGTCGAAGCCTTGTTCGAAGCTTTTTATGTCGTCGATGTGCGCCGTAGTCATCCCGGTGGGCGTCGCAGAGTAACCCGTGAACACGTGACCGCGGTTGTCGTTGTCACACGGAACAGTCTTGGGTATCGGGGAAGATTGTGCGTCAGCACAATTCACGGTACTCGTCACGTCGCTTGAAATCACCACGATCCGATCTTGAAACTGTTCATCCGAGGCTGCAGAAATCACGTCAAGGTTCCCGAAAGGCAGCAGCGAAATCTGGACAAAAAAGAAGACTCGTTTTAGCATGGTGAACGAGCTGCTGCCGTCCTGCCCACTGGCGTCGAAGCCTTGTTGGAAGCTTTTTATGCCGTCGATGTGCGCCGTAGTCATCCCGGTGGGCGTCGCAGAGTAACCCGTGAACACGTGACCGCGGTTGTCGTTGTCACACGGAACAGTCTTCGGTATCGGGGAAGATTGTGCGTCAGCACAATTCACGGTACTCGTCACGTCGCTTGAAATCACCACGATCCGATCTTGAAACTGTTCATCCGAGGCTGCAGAAATCACGTCAAGGTTCCCGAAAGGCAGCAGCGAAATCTGGACAAAAAAGAAGACTCGTTTAAGCATGGTGAACGAGCTGCTGCCGTCCTGCCCACTGGCGTCGAAGCCTTGTCCGAAGCTTTTTATACCGTCGATGTGCGCCATAGTCATCCCGGTGGGCGTCGCAGAGTAACCCGTGAACACGTGACCGCGGTTGTCGTTGTCACATGGAACAGCCTCGGGTATCGGGGAAGATTGTGCGTCAGCACAATTCACGGTACTCGTCACGTCGCTTGAAATCACCACGATCCGATCTTGAAACTGATCATCCGAGGCTCCAGAAATCACGTCAAGGTTCCCGAAAGGCAGCAGCAAAATCTGGACAAAAAAAAAGACTCGTTTAAGCATGGAGGACGAGCTGCTGCCGTCCTGTCCACTGGCGTCGAAGCCTTGTCTGAAGCTTTTTATGCCGTCGATGTGCGCCATAGTCATCCCGGTGGGCGTCGCAGAGTGACCCGTGAACACGTGACCGCGGTTGTCGTTGTCACACGGAACAGTTTTGGGTATCGGGGAAGATTGTGCGTCAGCACAATTCACGGTACTCGTCACGTCGCTTGAAATCACCACGATCCGATCTTGAAACTGTTCATCCGAGGCTGCAGAAATCACATCAAGGTTCCCGAAAGGCAGCAGCGAAGTCTGGACAAAAAAGAAGACTCGTTTAAGCATGGTGAACGAGCTGCTGCCGTCCTGTCCACTGGCGTCGAAGCCTTGTCCGAAGCTTTTTATGCCGTCGATGTGCGCCATAGTCATCCCGGTGGGCGTCGCAGAGTAACCCGTGAACACGTGACCGCGGTTGTCGTTGTCACACGGAACAGTTTTGGGTATCGGGGAAGATTGTGCGTGAGCACAATACACGGTACTCGTCACGTCGCTTGAAATCACCACGATCCGATCTTGAAACTGTTCATCCGAGGCTGCAGAAATCACGTCAAAGTTCCGGAAAGGCAGCAGCGAAATCTGGACAAAAAAGAAGACTCGTTTAAGCATGGTGAACGAGCTGCTGCCGTCGTGCCCACTGGCGTCGAAGCCTTGTCCGAAACTTTTTATGCCGTCGATGTGCGCCATAGTCATCCCGGTGGGCGTCGCAGAGTAACCTGTGAACACGTGACCGCGGTTGTCGTCACATGGAGCAGTCTCGGGAATCGGGGAGGATTGTGCGTCAGCACAATTCACGGTACTCGTCACGTCGCTTGAAATCAACACGATCCGATCTTGAAACTGTTCATCCGAGGCTGCAGAAATCACGTCAAGGTTCCCGAAAGGCAGCAGCGAAATCTGGAGAAAAAAGAAGACTCGTTTAAGCATGGTGAACGAGCTGCTGCCGTCCTGCCCACTGGCGTCGAAGCCTTCTCCGAAGCTTTTTATGCCGTCGATGTGCGCCATAGTCATCCCGGTGGGCGTCGCAGAGTAACCCGTGAACACGTGACCGCGGTTGTCGTCACATGGAGCAGTCTCGGGAATCGGGGAGGATTGTGCGTCAGCACAATTCACGGTACTCGTCACGTCGCTTGAAATCACCACGATCCGATCTTGAAACTGTTCATCCGAGGCTGCAGAAATCACGTCAAGGTTCCCGAAAGGCAGCAGCGAAATCTGGACAAAAAAGAAGACTCGTTTAAGCATGGTGAACGAGCTGCTGCCGTCCTGCCCACTGGCGTCGAAGCCTTGTCCGAAGCTTTTTATGCCGTCGATGTGCGCCATAGTCATCCCGGTGGGCGTCGCAGAGTAACCCGTGAACACGTGACCGCGGTTGTCGTCACATGGAGCAGTCTTGGGTATCGGGGAAGATTGTGCGTCAGCACAATACACGGTACTCGTCACGTCGCTTGAAATCAGCACGATCCAATCTTGAAACTGTTCATCCGAGGCTGCAGAAATCACGTCAAGGTTCCCGAAAGGCAGCAGCAAAATCTGGACAAAAAAGAAGACTCGTTTAAGCATGGTGAACGAGCTGCTGCCGTCCTGCCCACTGGCGTCGAAGCCTTGTCCGAAGCTTTTTATGCCGTCGATGTGCGCCGTAGTCATCCCGGTGGGCGTCGCAGAGTAACCCGTGAACACGTGACCGCGGTTGTCGTTGTCACACGGAACTGTCTTGGGTATCGGGGAAGATTGTGCGTCAGCACAATTCACGGTACTCGTCACGTCGCTTGAAATCACCACGATCCGATCTTGAAACTGTTCATCCGAGGCTGCAGAAATCACGTCAAGGTTCCCGAAAGGCAGCAGTGAAATCTGGACAAAAAAGAAGACTCGTTTAAGCATGGTGAACGAGCTGCTGCCGTCCTGCCCACTGGCGTCGAAGCCTTGTCCGAAGCTTTTTATGCCGTCGATGTGCGCCGTAGTCATCCCGGTGGGCGTCGCAGAGTAACCCGTGAACACGTGACCGCGGTTGTCGTCACATGGAGCAGTCTTGGGTATCGGGGAAGATTGTGCGTCAGCACAATACACGGTACTCGTCACGTCGCTTGAAATCACCACGATCCAATCTTGAAACTGTTCATCCGAGGCTGCAGAAATCACGTCAAGGTTCCCGAAAGGCAGCAGCAAAATCTGGACAAAAAAGAAGACTCGTTTAAGCATGGTGAACGAGCTGCTGCCGTCCTGCCCACTGGCGTCGAAGCCTTGTCCGAAGCTTTTTATGCCGTCGATGTGCGCCGTAGTCATCCCGGTGGGCGTCGCAGAGTAACCCGTGAACACGTGACCGCGGCTGTCGTTGTCACACGGAACTGTCTTGGGTATCGGGGAAGATTGTGCGTCAGCACAATTCACGGTACTCGTCACGTCGCTTGAAATCACCACGATCCGATCTTGAAACTGTTCATCCGAGGCTGCAGAAATCACGTCAAGGTTCCCGAAAGGCAGCAGCAAAATCTGGACAAAAAAGAAGACTCGTTTAAGCATGGTGAACGAGCTGCTGCCGTCCTGCCCACTGGCGTCGAAGCCTTGTCCGAAGCTTTTTATGCCGTCGATGTGCGCCGTAGTCATCCCGGTGGGCGTCGCAGAGTAACCCGTGAACACGTGACCGCGGTTGTCGTTGTCACACGGAACTGTCTTGGGTATCGGGGAAGATTGTGCGTCAGCACAATTCACGGTACTCGTCACGTCGCTTGAAATCACCACGATCCGATCTTGAAACTGTTCATCCGAGGCTGCAGAAATCACGTCAAGGTTCCCGAAAGGCAGCAGCGAAATCTGGACAAAAAGGAAGACTCGTTTAAGCATGGTGAACGAGCTGCTGCCGTCCTGCCCACTTGGTGTCGAAGCCTTGTCCGAAGCTTTTTATGCCGTCGATGTGCGCCGTAGTCATCCCGGTGGGCGTCGCAGAGTAACCCGTGAACACGTGACCGCGGTTGTCGTCACATGGAGCAGTCTTGGGTATCGGGGAAGATTGTGCGTCAGCACAATACACGGTACTCGTCACGTCGCTTGAAATCACCACGATCCAATCTTGAAACTGTTCATCCGAGGCTGCAGAAATCACGTCAAGGTTCCCGAAAGGCAGCAGCGAAATCTGGACAAAAAAGAAGACTCGTTTAAGCATGGTGAACGAGCTGCTGCCGTTCTGCCCACTGGCGTCGAAGCCTTGTCCGAAGCTTTTTATATCGTCGATGTGCGCCATAGTCATCCCGGTGGGCATCGCAGAGTACCCCGTGAACACGTGACCGCGGTTATCGTTGTCACACGGAACAGTCTTGGGTATCGGGGAAGATTGTGCGTCAGCACAATTCACGGTACTCGTCACGTCGCTTGAAATCACCACGATCCAATCTTGAAACTGTTCATCCGAGGCTGCAGAAATCACGTCAAGGTTCCCGAAAGGCAGCAGCGAAATCTGGACAAAAAAGAAGACTCGTTTAAGCATGGTGAACGAGCTGCTGCCGTCCTGCCCACTGGCGTCGAAGCCTTGTCCGAAGCTTTTTATATCGTCGATGTGCGCCATAGTCATCCCGGTGGGCGTCGCAGAGTAACCCGTGAACACGTGACCGCGGTTGTCGTTGTCACACGGAACAGTCTTGGGTATCGGGGAAGATTGTGCGTGAGCACAATACACGGTACTCGTCACGTCGCTTGAAATCACCACGATCCGATCTTGGAACTGTTCATCCGAGGCTGCAGAAATCACGTCAAGGTTCCCGAAAGGCAGCAGCGAAATCTGGACAAAAAGGAAGACTCGTTTAAGCATGGTGAACGAGCTGCTGCCGTCCTGCCCACTTGGTGTCGAAGCCTTGTCCGAAGCTTTTTATGCCGTCGATGTGCGCCGTAGTCATCCCGGTGGGCGTCGCAGAGTAACCCGTGAACACGTGACCGCGGTTGTCGTTGTCACATGGAACAGTCTTGGGTATCGGGGAAGATTGTGCGTGAGCACAATACACGGTACTCGTCACGTCGCTTGAAATCACCACGATCCAATCTTGAAACTGTTCATCCGAGGCTGCAGAAATCACGTCAAGGTTCCCGAAAGGCAGCAGCGAAATCTGGACAAAAAGGAAGACTCGTTTAAGCATGGTGAACGAGCTGCTGCCGTCCTGCCCACTGGCGTCGAAGCCTTGTCCGAAGCTTTTTATGCCGTCGATGTGCGCCATAGTCATCCCGGTGGGCGTCGCAGAGTAACCCGTGAACACGTGACCGCGGTTGTCGTTGTCACACGGAACAGTCTTGGGTATCGGGGAAGATTGTGCGTCAGCACAATACACGGTACTCGTCACGTCGCTTGAAATCACCACGATTCGATCTTGAAACTGTTCATCCGAGGCTGCAGAAATCACGTCAAGGTTCCCGAAAGGCAGCAGCGAAATCTGGACAAAAAAGAAGACTCGTTTAAGCATGGTGAACGAGCTGCTGCCGTCCTGCCCACTGGCGTCGAAGCCTTGTCCGAAGCTTTTTATGCCGTCGATGTGCGCCATAGTCATCCCGGTGGGCGTCGCAGAGTAACCCGTGAACACGTGACCGCCGTTGTCGTTGTCACACGGAACAGTCTTGGGTATCGGGGAAGATTGTGCGTCAGCACAATACACGGTACTCGTCACGTCGCTTGAAATCACCACGATCCGATCTTGGAACTGTTCATCCGAGGCTGCAGAAATCACGTCAAGGTTCCCGAAAGGCAGCAGCGAAATCTGGACAAAAAAGAAGACTCGTTTAAGCATGGTAAACGAGCTGCTGCCGTCCTGCCCACTTGGTGTCGAAGCCTTGTCCGAAGCTTTTTATGCCGTCGAGGTGCGCCGTAGTCATCCCGGTGGGCGTCGCAGAGTAACCCGTGAACACGTGACCGCGGTTGTCGTTGTCACATGGAACAGTCTTGGGTATCGGGGAAGATTGTGCGTGAGCACAATACACGGTACTCGTCACGTCGCTTGAAATCACCACGATCCGATCTTGGAACTGTTCATCCGAGGCTGCAGAAATCACGTCAAGGTTCCCGAAAGGCGGCAGCGAAATCTGGACAAAAAAGAAGACTCGTTTAAGCATGGTAAACGAGCTGCTGCCGTCCTGCCCACTTGGTGTCGAAGCCTTGTCCGAAGCTTTTTATGCCGTCGAGGTGCGCCGTAGTCATCCCGGTGGGCGTCGCAGAGTAACCCGTGAACACGTGACCGCGGTTGTCGTTGTCACATGGAACAGTCTTGGGTATCGGGGAAGATTGTGCGTGAGCACAATACACGGTACTCGTCACGTCGCTTGAAATCACCACGATCCGATCTTGGAACTGTTCATCCGAGGCTGCAGAAATCACGTCAAGGTTCCCGAAAGGCGGCAGCGAAATCTGGACAAAAAAGAAGACTCGTTTAAGCATGGTAAACGAGCTGCTGCCGTCCTGCCCACTTGGTGTCGAAGCCTTGTCCGAAGCTTTTTATGCCGTCGAGGTGCGCCGTAGTCATCCCGGTGGGCGTCGCAGAGTAACCCGTGAACACGTGACCGCGGTTGTCGTTGTCACATGGAACAGTCTTGGGTATCGGGGAAGATTGTGCGTGAGCACAATACACGGTACTCGTCACGTCGCTTGAATTCACCACGATCCGATCTTGAAACTGTTCATCCGAGGCTGCAGAAATCACGTCAAGGTTCCCGAAAGGCAGCAGCGAAATCTGGACAAAAAAGAAGACTCGTTTAAGCATGGTGAACGAGCTGCTGCCGTCCTGCCCACTGGCGTCGAAGCCTTCTCCGAAGCTTTTTATGCCGTCGATGTGCGCCATAGTCATCCCGGTGGGCGTCGCAGAGTAACCCGTGAACACGTGACCGCGGTTGTCGTCACATGGAGCAGTCTCGGGAATCGGGGAGGATTGTGCGTCAGCACAATTCACGGTACTCGTCACGTCGCTTGAAATCACCACGATCCGATCTTGAAACTGTTCATCCGAGGCTGCAGAAATCACGTCAAGGTTCCCGAAAGGCAGCAGCGAAATCTGGACAAAAAAGAAGACTCGTTTAAGCATGGTGAACGAGCTGCTGCCGTCCTTCCCACTGGCGTCGAAGCCTTGTCCGAAGCTTTTTATGCCGTCGATGTGCGCCATAGTCATCCCGGTGGGCGTCGCAGAGTAACCCGTGAACACGTGACCGCGGTTGTCGTCACATGGAGCAGTCTTGGGTATCGGGGAAGATTGTGCGTCAGCACAATACACGGTACTCGTCACGTCGCTTGAAATCACCACGATCCAATCTTGAAACTGTTCATCCGAGGCTGCAGAAATCACGTCAAGGTTCCCGAAAGGCAGCAGCAAAATCTGGACAAAAAAGAAGACTCGTTTAAGCATGGTGAACGAGCTGCTGCCGTCCTGCCCACTGGCGTCGAAGCCTTGTCCGAAGCTTTTTATGCCGTCGATGTGCGCCGTAGTCATCCCGGTGGGCGTCGCAGAGTAACCCGTGAACACGTGACCGCGGCTGTCGTTGTCACACGGAACTGTCTTGGGTATCGGGGAAGATTGTGCGTCAGCACAATTCACGGTACTCGTCACGTCGCTTGAAATCACCACGATCCGATCTTGAAACTGTTCATCCGAGGCTGCAGAAATCACGTCAAGGTTCCCGAAAGGCAGCAGCAAAATCTGGACAAAAAAGAAGACTCGTTTAAGCATGGTGAACGAGCTGCTGCCGTCCTGCCCACTGGCGTCGAAGCCTTGTCCGAAGCTTTTTATGCCGTCGATGTGCGCCGTAGTCATCCCGGTGGGCGTCGCAGAGTAACCCGTGAACACGTGACCGCGGTTGTCGTTGTCACACGGAACTGTCTTGGGTATCGGGGAAGATTGTGCGTCAGCACAATTCACGGTACTCGTCACGTCGCTTGAAATCACCACGATCCGATCTTGAAACTGTTCATCCGAGGCTGCAGAAATCACGTCAAGGTTCCCGAAAGGCAGCAGTGAAATCTGGACAAAAAAGAAGACTCGTTTAAGCATGGTGAACGAGCTGCTGCCGTCCTGCCCACTGGCGTCGAAGCCTTGTCCGAAGCTTTTTATGCCGTCGATGTGCGCCGTAGTCATCCCGGTGGGCGTCGCAGAGTAACCCGTGAACACGTGACCGCGGTTGTCGTCACATGGAGCAGTCTTGGGTATCGGGGAAGATTGTGCGTCAGCACAATACACGGTACTCGTCACGTCGCTTGAAATCACCACGATCCAATCTTGAAACTGTTCATCCGAGGCTGCAGAAATCACGTCAAGGTTCCCGAAAGGCAGCAGCGAAATCTGGACAAAAAAGAAGACTCGTTTAAGCATGGTGAACGAGCTGCTGCCGTTCTGCCCACTGGCGTCGAAGCCTTGTCCGAAGCTTTTTATATCGTCGATGTGCGCCATAGTCATCCCGGTGGGCATCGCAGAGTACCCCGTGAACACGTGACCGCGGTTATCGTTGTCACACGGAACAGTCTTGGGTATCGGGGAAGATTGTGCGTCAGCACAATTCACGGTACTCGTCACGTCGCTTGAAATCACCACGATCCAATCTTGAAACTGTTCATCCGAGGCTGCAGAAATCACGTCAAGGTTCCCGAAAGGCAGCAGCGAAATCTGGACAAAAAAGAAGACTCGTTTAAGCATGGTGAACGAGCTGCTGCCGTCCTGCCCACTGGCGTCGAAGCCTTGTCCGAAGCTTTTTATATCGTCGATGTGCGCCATAGTCATCCCGGTGGGCGTCGCAGAGTAACCCGTGAACACGTGACCGCGGTTGTCGTTGTCACACGGAACAGTCTTGGGTATCGGGGAAGATTGTGCGTGAGCACAATACACGGTACTCGTCACGTCGCTTGAAATCACCACGATCCGATCTTGGAACTGTTCATCCGAGGCTGCAGAAATCACGTCAAGGTTCCCGAAAGGCAGCAGCGAAATCTGGACAAAAAGGAAGACTCGTTTAAGCATGGTGAACGAGCTGCTGCCGTCCTGCCCACTTGGTGTCGAAGCCTTGTCCGAAGCTTTTTATGCCGTCGATGTGCGCCGTAGTCATCCCGGTGGGCGTCGCAGAGTAACCCGTGAACACGTGACCGCGGTTGTCGTTGTCACATGGAACAGTCTTGGGTATCGGGGAAGATTGTGCGTGAGCACAATACACGGTACTCGTCACGTCGCTTGAAATCACCACGATCCAATCTTGAAACTGTTCATCCGAGGCTGCAGAAATCACGTCAAGGTTCCCGAAAGGCAGCAGCGAAATCTGGACAAAAAGGAAGACTCGTTTAAGCATGGTGAACGAGCTGCTGCCGTCCTGCCCACTGGCGTCGAAGCCTTGTCCGAAGCTTTTTATGCCGTCGATGTGCGCCATAGTCATCCCGGTGGGCGTCGCAGAGTAACCCGTGAACACGTGACCGCGGTTGTCGTTGTCACACGGAACAGTCTTGGGTATCGGGGAAGATTGTGCGTCAGCACAATACACGGTACTCGTCACGTCGCTTGAAATCACCACGATTCGATCTTGAAACTGTTCATCCGAGGCTGCAGAAATCACGTCAAGGTTCCCGAAAGGCAGCAGCGAAATCTGGACAAAAAAGAAGACTCGTTTAAGCATGGTGAACGAGCTGCTGCCGTCCTGCCCACTGGCGTCGAAGCCTTGTCCGAAGCTTTTTATGCCGTCGATGTGCGCCATAGTCATCCCGGTGGGCGTCGCAGAGTAACCCGTGAACACGTGACCGCCGTTGTCGTTGTCACACGGAACAGTCTTGGGTATCGGGGAAGATTGTGCGTCAGCACAATACACGGTACTCGTCACGTCGCTTGAAATCACCACGATCCGATCTTGGAACTGTTCATCCGAGGCTGCAGAAATCACGTCAAGGTTCCCGAAAGGCGGCAGCGAAATCTGGACAAAAAAGAAGACTCGTTTAAGCATGGTAAACGAGCTGCTGCCGTCCTGCCCACTTGGTGTCGAAGCCTTGTCCGAAGCTTTTTATGCCGTCGAGGTGCGCCGTAGTCATCCCGGTGGGCGTCGCAGAGTAACCCGTGAACACGTGACCGCGGTTGTCGTTGTCACATGGAACAGTCTTGGGTATCGGGGAAGATTGTGCGTCAGCACAATACACGGTACTCGTCACGTCGCTTGAAATCACCACGATTCGATCTTGAAACTGTTCATCCGAGGCTGCAGAAATCACGTCAAGGTTCCCGAAAGGCAGCAGCGAAATCTGGACAAAAAAGAAGACTCGTTTAAGTATGGTGAACGAGCTGCTGCCGTCCTGCCCACTGGCGTCGAAGCCTTGTCCGAAGCTTTTTATGCCGTCGATGTGCGCCATAGTCATCCCGGTGGGCGTCGCAGAGTAACCCGTGAACACGTGACCGCCGTTGTCGTTGTCACACGGAACAGTCTTGGGTATCGGGGAAGATTGTGCGTCAGCACAATACACGGTACTCGTCACGTCGCTTGAAATCACCACGATCCGATCTTGGAACTGTTCATCCGAGGCTGCAGAAATCACGTCAAGGTTCCCGAAAGGCGGCAGCGAAATCTGGACAAAAAAGAAGACTCGTTTAAGCATGGTAAACGAGCTGCTGCCGTCCTGCCCACTTGGTGTCGAAGCCTTGTCCGAAGCTTTTTATGCCGTCGAGGTGCGCCGTAGTCATCCCGGTGGGCGTCGCAGAGTAACCCGTGAACACGTGACCGCGGTTGTCGTTGTCACATGGAACAGTCTTGGGTATCGGGGAAGACTGTGCGTGAGCACAATACACGGTACTCGTCACGTCGCTTGAAATCACCACGATCCGATCTTGGAACTGTTCATCCGAGGCTGCAGAAATCACGTCAAGGTTCCCGAAAGGCGGCAGCGAAATCTGGACAAAAAAGAAGACTCGTTTAAGCATGGTAAACGAGCTGCTGCCGTCCTGCCCACTTGGTGTCGAAGCCTTGTCCGAAGCTTTTTATGCCGTCGAGGTGCGCCGTAGTCATCCCGGTGGGCGTCGCAGAGTAACCCGTGAACACGTGACCGCGGTTGTCGTTGTCACATGGAACAGTCTTGGGTATCGGGGAAGATTGTGCGTGAGCACAATACACGGTACTCGTCACGTCGCTTGAATTCACCACGATCCGATCTTGAAACTGTTCATCCGAGGCTGCAGAAATCACGTCAAGGTTCCCGAAAGGCAGCAGCGAAATCTGGACAAAAAAGAAGACTCGTTTAAGCATGGTGAACGAGCTGCTGCCGTCCTGCCCACTGGCGTCGAAGCCTTCTCCGAAGCTTTTTATGCCGTCGATGTGCGCCATAGTCATCCCGGTGGGCGTCGCAGAGTAACCCGTGAACACGTGACCGCGGTTGTCGTCACATGGAGCAGTCTCGGGAATCGGGGAGGATTGTGCGTCAGCACAATTCACGGTACTCGTCACGTCGCTTGAAATCACCACGATCCGATCTTGAAACTGTTCATCCGAGGCTGCAGAAATCACGTCAAGGTT
Source organism: Ixodes scapularis (assembly GCF_016920785.2). Classification (NCBI taxonomy): domain Eukaryota; kingdom Metazoa; phylum Arthropoda; class Arachnida; order Ixodida; family Ixodidae; genus Ixodes; species Ixodes scapularis. The sequence goes on from NW_024609846.1 coordinate 99,921,679, forward strand.
CCCGAAAGGCAGCAGCGAAATCTGGACAAAAAAGAAGACTCGTTTAAGCATGGTGAACGAGCTGCTGCCGTCCTGCCCACTGGCGTCGAAGCCTTGTCCGAAGCTTTTTATGCCGTCGATGTGCGCCATAGTCATCCCGGTGGGCGTCGCAGAGTAACCCGTGAACACGTGACCGCGGTTGTCGTCACATGGAGCAGTCTTGGGTATCGGGGAAGATTGTGCGTCAGCACAATACACGGTACTCGTCACGTCGCTTGATATCACCACGATCCGATCTTGAAACTGTTCATCCGAGGCTGCAGAAATCACGTCAAGGTTCCCGAAAGGCAGCAGCGAAATCTGGACAAAAAAGAAGACTCGTTTAAGCATGGTGAACGAGCTGCTGCCGTCCTGCCCACTGGCGTCGAAGCCTTGTCCGAAGCTTTTTATGCCGTCGATGTGCGCCATAGTCATCCCGGTGGGCGTCGCAGAGTAACCCGTGAACACGTGACCGCGGTTGTCGTCACATGGGGCAGTCTTGGGTATCGGGGAAGATTGTGCGTCAGCACAATACACGGTACTCGTCACGTCGCTTGAAATCACCACGATCCAATCTTGAAACTGTTCATCCGAGGCTGCAGAAATCACGTCAAGGTTCCCGAAAGGCAGCAGCGAAATCTGGACAAAAAAGAAGACTCGTTTAAGCATGGTGAACGAGCTGCTGCCGTCCTGCCCACTGGCGTCGAAGCCTTGTCCGAAGCTTTTTATGCCGTCGATGTGCGCCGTAGTCATCCCGGTGGGCGTCGCAGAGTAACCCGTGAACACGTGACCGCGGTTGTCGTTGTCACACGGAACTGTCTTGTGTATCGGGGAAGATTGTGCGTCAGCACAATTCACGGTACTCGTCACGTCGCTTGAAATCACCACGATCCGATCTTGAAACTGTTCATCCGAGGCTGCAGAAATCACGTCAAGGTTCCCGAAAGGCAGCAGTGAAATCTGGACAAAAAAGAAGACTCGTTTAAGCATGGTGAACGAGCTGCTGCCGTTCTGCCTACTGGCGTCGAAGCCTTGTCCGAAGCTTTTTATATCGTCGATGTGCGCCATAGTCATCCCGGTGGGCATCGCAGAGTACCCCGTGAACACGTGACCGCGGTTATCGTTGTCACACGGAACAGTCTTGGGTATCGGGGAAGATTGTGCGTCAGCACAATTCACGGTACTCGTCACGTCGCTTGAAATCACCACGATCCGATCTTGAAACTGTTCATCCGAGGCTGCAGAAATCACGTCAAGGTTCCCGAAAGGCAGCAGCGAAATCTGGACAAAAAGGAAGACTCGTTTAAGCATGGTGAACGAGCTGCTGCCGTCCTGCCCACTGGCGTCGAAGCCTTGTCCGAAGCTTTTTATGCCGTCGATGTGTGCCATAGTCATCCCGGTGGGCGTCGCAGAGTAACCCGTGAACACGTGACCGCGGTTGTCGTTGTCACACGGAACAGTCTTGGGTATCGGGGAAGATTCTGCGTCAGCACAATACACGGTACTCGTCACGTCGCTTGAAATCACCACGATTCGATCTTGAAACTGTTCATCCGAGGCTGCAGAAATCACGTCAAGGTTCCCGAAAGGCAGCAGCGAAATCTGGACAAAAAAGAAGACTCGTTTAAGCATGGTGAACGAGCTGCTGCCGTCCTGCCCACTGGCGTCGAAGCCTTGTCCGAAGCTTTTTATGCCGTCGATGTGCGCCATAGTCATCCCGGTGGGCGTCGCAGAGTAACCCGTGAACACGTGACCGCGGTTATCGTTGTCACACGGAACAGTCTTGGGTATCGGGGAAGATTCTGCGTCAGCACAATACACGGTACTCGTCACGTCGCTTGAAATCACCACGATTCGATCTTGAAACTGTTCATCCGAGGCTGCAGAAATCACGTCAAGGTTCCCGAAAGGCAGCAGCGAAATCTGGACAAAAAAGAAGACTCGTTTAAGCATGGTGAACGAGCTGCTGCCGTCCTGCCCACTGGCGTCGAAGCCTTGTCCGAAGCTTTTTATGCCGTCGATGTGCGCCATAGTCATCCCGGTGGGCGTCGCAGAGTAACCCGTGAACACGTGACCGCGGTTGTCGTTGTCACACGGAACAGTCTTGGGTATCGGGGAAGATTGTGCGTGAGCACAATACACGGTACTCGTCACGTCGCTTGAAATCACCACGATCCGATCTTGAAACTGTTCATCCGAGGCTGCAGAAATCACGTCAAGGTTCCCGAAAGGCAGCAGCGAAATCTGGACAAAAAGGAAGACTCGTTTAAGCATGGTGAACGAGCTGCTGCCGTCCTGCCCACTGGCGTCGAAGCCTTGTCCGAAGCTTTTTATGCCGTCGATGTGCGCCATAGTCATCCCGGTGGGCGTCGCAGAGTAACCCGTGAACACGTGACCGCGGTTGTCGTTGTCACACGGAACAGTCTTGGGTATCGGGGAAGATTCTGCGTCAGCACAATACACGGTACTCGTCACGTCGCTTGAAATCACCACGATCCGATCTTGAAACTGTTCATCCGAGGCTGCAGAAATCACGTCAAGGTTCCCGAAAGGCAGCAGCGAAATCTGGACAAAAAAGAAGACTCGTTTAAGCATGGTGAACGAGCTGCTGCCGTCCTGCCCACTGGCGTCGAAGCCTTGTCCGAAGCTTTTTATATCGTCGATGTGCGCCATAGTCATCCCGGTGGGCGTCGCAGAGTAACCCGTGAACACGTGACCGCGGTTGTCGTTGTCACACGGAACAGTCTTGGGTATCGGGGAAGATTGTGCGTGAGCACAATACACGGTACTCGTCACGTCGCTTGAAATCACCACGATCCGATCTTGGAACTGTTCATCCGAGGCTGCAGAAATCACGTCAAGGTTCCCGAAAGGCAGCAGCGAAATCTGGACAAAAAGGAAGACTCGTTTAAGCATGGTGAACGAGCTGCTGCCGTCCTGCCCACTGGCGTCGAAGCCTTGTCCGAAGCTTTTTATGCCGTCGATGTGCGCCATAGTCATCCCGGTGGGCGTCGCAGAGTAACCCGTGAACACGTGACCGCGGTTGTCGTTGTCACACGGAACAGTCTTGGGTATCGGGGAAGATTGTGCGTCAGCACAATACACGGTACTCGTCACGTCGCTTGAAATCACCACGATTCGATCTTGAAACTGTTCATCCGAGGCTGCAGAAATCACGTCAAGGTTCCCGAAAGGCAGCAGCGAAATCTGGACAAAAAAGAAGACTCGTTTAAGCATGGTGAACGAGCTGCTGCCGTCCTGCCCACTGGCGTCGAAGCCTTGTCCGAAGCTTTTTATGCCGTCGATGTGCGCCATAGTCATCCCGGTGGGCGTCGCAGAGTAACCCGTGAACACGTGACCGCCGTTGTCGTTGTCACACGGAACAGTCTTGGGTATCGGGGAAGATTGTGCGTCAGCACAATACACGGTACTCGTCACGTCGCTTGAAATCACCACGATCCGATCTTGGAACTGTTCATCCGAGGCTGCAGAAATCACGTCAAGGTTCCCGAAAGGCAGCAGCGAAATCTGGACAAAAAAGAAGACTCGTTTTAGCATGGTAAACGAGCTGCTGCCGTCCTGCCCACTTGGTGTCGAAGCCTTTTCCGAAGCTTTTTATGCCGTCGAGGTGCGCCGTAGTCATCCCGGTGGGCGTCGCAGAGTAACCCGTGAACACGTGACCGCGGTTGTCGTTGTCACATGGAACAGTCTTGGGTATCGGGGAAGATTGTGCGTGAGCACAATACACGGTACTCGTCACGTCGCTTGAATTCACCACGATCCGATCTTGAAACTGTTCATCCGAGGCTGCAGAAATCACGTCAAGGTTCCCGAAAGGCAGCAGCGAAATCTGGACAAAAAAGAAGACTCGTTTAAGCATGTGAACGAGCTGCTGCCGTCCTGTCCACTGGCGTCGAAGCCTTGTCCGAAGCTTTTTATGCCGTCGATGTGCGCCATAGTCATCCCGGTGGGCGTCGCAGAGTAACCCGTGAACACGTGACCGCGGTTGTCGTTGTCACGCGGAACAGTCTTGGGTATCAGGGAAGATTGTGCGTAAGCACAATTCACGGTACTCGTCACGTCGCTTGAAATCACCACGATCCGATCTTGAAACTGTTCATCCGAGGCTGCAGAAATCACGTCAAGGTTCCCGAAAGGCAGCAGCAAAATCTGGACAAAAAAGAAGACTCGTTTAAGCATGGTGAACGAGCTGCTGCCGTCCTGTCCACTGGCGTCGAAGCCTTGTCCGAAGCTTTTTATGCCGTCGATGTGCGCCATAGTCATCCCGGTGGGCGTCGCAGAGTAACCCGTGAACACGTGACCGCGGTTGTCGTTGTCACGCGGAACAGTCTTGGGTATCGGGGAAGATTGTGCGTAAGCACAATTCACGGTACTCGTCACGTCGCTTGAAATCACCACGATCCGATCTTGAAACTGTTCATCCGAGGCTGCAGAAATCACGTCAAGGTTCCCGAAAGGCAGCAGCAAAATCTGGACAAAAAAGAAGACTCGTTTAAGCATGGTGAACGAGCTGCTGCCGTCCTGCCCACTGGCGTCGAAGCCTTGTCCGAAGCTTTTTATGCCGTCGATGTGCGCCATAGTCATCCCGGTGGGCGTCGCAGAGTAACCCGTGAACACGTGACCGCGGTTGTCGTTGTCACACGGAACAGTCTTGGGTATCGGGGAAGATTGTGCGTCAGCACAATACACGGTACTCGTCACGTCGCTTGAAATCACCACGATCCGATCTTGAAACTGTTCATCCGAGGCTGCAGAAATCACGTCAAGGTTCCCGAAAGGCAGCAGCGAAATCTGGACAAAAAAGAAGACTCGTTTAAGCATGGTGTACGAGCTGCTGCCGTCCTGCCCACTGGCGTCGAAGCCTTGTCCGCAGCTTTTTATGCCGTCGATGTGCGCCGTAGTCATCCCGGTGGGCGTCGCAGAGTAACCCGTGAACACGTGACCGCGGTTGTCGTCACATGGAACAGTCTCGGGTATCGGGGAAGATTGTGCGTCAGCACAATACACGGTACTCGTCACGTCGCTTGAAATCACCACGATCCGATCTTGGAACTGTTCATCCGAGGCTGCAGAAATCACGTCAAGGTTCCCGAAAGGCAGCAGCAAAATCTGGACAAAAAAGAAGACTCGTTTAAGCATGGTGAACGAGCTGCTGCCGTCCTGCCCACTGGCGTCGAAGCCTTGTCCGCAGCTTTTTATGCCGTCGATGTGCGCCGTAGTCATCCCGGTGGGCGTCGCAGAGTAACCCGTGAACACGTGACCGCGGTTGTCGTCACATGGAACAGTCTCGGGCATCGGGGAAGATTGTGCGTCAGCACAATACACGGTACTCGTCACGTCGCTTGAAATCACCACGATCCGATCTTGAAACTGTTCATCCGAGGCTAAAGAAATCACGTCAAGGTTCCCGAAAGGCAGCAGCAAAATCTGGACAAAAAGGAAGACTCGTTTAAGCATGGTGAACGAGCTGCTGCCGTCCTCCCCACTGGCGTCGAAGCCTTGTCCGAAGCTTTTTATGCCGTCGATGTGCGCCATAGTCATCCCGGTGGGCGTCGCAGAGTAACCCGTGAACACGTGACCGCGGTTGTCGTTGTCACACGGAACAGTCTTGGGTATCGGGGAAGATTGTGCGTCAGCACAATACACGGTACTCGTCACGTCGCTTGAAATCACCACGATTCGATCTTGAAACTGTTCATCCGAGGCTGCAGAAATCACGTCAAGGTTCCCGAAAGGCAGCAGCGAAATCTGGACAAAAAAGAAGACTCGTTTAAGCATGGTGAACGAGCTGCTGCCGTCCTGCCCACTGGCGTCGAAGCCTTGTCCGAAGCTTTTTATGCCGTCGATGTGCGCCATAGTCATCCCGGTGGGCGTCGCAGAGTAACCCGTGAACACGTGACCGCCGTTGTCGTTGTCACACGGAACAGTCTTGGGTATCGGGGAAGATTGTGCGTCAGCACAATACACGGTACTCGTCACGTCGCTTGAAATCACCACGATCCGATCTTGGAACTGTTCATCCGAGGCTGCAGAAATCACGTCAAGGTTCCCGAAAGGCAGCAGCGAAATCTGGACAAAAAAGAAGACTCGTTTTAGCATGGTAAACGAGCTGCTGCCGTCCTGCCCACTTGGTGTCGAAGCCTTTTCCGAAGCTTTTTATGCCGTCGAGGTGCGCCGTAGTCATCCCGGTGGGCGTCGCAGAGTAACCCGTGAACACGTGACCGCGGTTGTCGTTGTCACATGGAACAGTCTTGGGTATCGGGGAAGATTGTGCGTGAGCACAATACACGGTACTCGTCACGTCGCTTGAATTCACCACGATCCGATCTTGAAACTGTTCATCCGAGGCTGCAGAAATCACGTCAAGGTTCCCGAAAGGCAGCAGCGAAATCTGGACAAAAAAGAAGACTCGTTTAAGCATGTGAACGAGCTGCTGCCGTCCTGTCCACTGGCGTCGAAGCCTTGTCCGAAGCTTTTTATGCCGTCGATGTGCGCCATAGTCATCCCGGTGGGCGTCGCAGAGTAACCCGTGAACACGTGACCGCGGTTGTCGTTGTCACGCGGAACAGTCTTGGGTATCAGGGAAGATTGTGCGTAAGCACAATTCACGGTACTCGTCACGTCGCTTGAAATCACCACGATCCGATCTTGAAACTGTTCATCCGAGGCTGCAGAAATCACGTCAAGGTTCCCGAAAGGCAGCAGCAAAATCTGGACAAAAAAGAAGACTCGTTTAAGCATGGTGAACGAGCTGCTGCCGTCCTGTCCACTGGCGTCGAAGCCTTGTCCGAAGCTTTTTATGCCGTCGATGTGCGCCATAGTCATCCCGGTGGGCGTCGCAGAGTAACCCGTGAACACGTGACCGCGGTTGTCGTTGTCACGCGGAACAGTCTTGGGTATCGGGGAAGATTGTGCGTAAGCACAATTCACGGTACTCGTCACGTCGCTTGAAATCACCACGATCCGATCTTGAAACTGTTCATCCGAGGCTGCAGAAATCACGTCAAGGTTCCCGAAAGGCAGCAGCAAAATCTGGACAAAAAAGAAGACTCGTTTAAGCATGGTGAATGAGCTGCTGCCGTCCTGCCCACTGGCGTCGAAGCCTTGTCCGAAGCTTTTTATGCCGTCGATGTGCGCCATAGTCATCCCGGTGGGCGTCGCAGAGTAACCCGTGAACACGTGACCGCGGTTGTCGTTGTCACACGGAACAGTCTTGGGTATCGGGGAAGATTGTGCGTCAGCACAATACACGGTACTCGTCACGTCGCTTGAAATCACCACGATCCGATCTTGAAACTGTTCATCCGAGGCTGCAGAAATCACGTCAAGGTTCCCGAAAGGCAGCAGCGAAATCTGGACAAAAAAGAAGACTCGTTTAAGCATGGTGTACGAGCTGCTGCCGTCCTGCCCACTGGCGTCGAAGCCTTGTCCGAAGCTTTTTATGCCGTCGATGTGCGCCGTAGTCATCCCGGTGGGCGTCGCAGAGTAACCCGTGAACACGTGACCGCGGTTGTCGTTGTCACACGGAACAGTCTTGGGTATCAGGGAAGATTGTGCGTAAGCACAATACACGGTACTCGTCACGTCGCTTGAAATCACCACGATCCGATCTTGAAACTGTTCATCCGAGGCTGCAGAAATCACGTCAAGGTTCCCGAAAGGCAGCAGCGAAATCTGGACAAAAAAGAAGACTCGTTTAAGCATGGTGTACGAGCTGCTGCCGTCCTGCCCACTGGCGTCGAAGCCTTGTCCGAAGCTTTTTATGCCGTCGATGTGCGCCATAGTCATCCCGGTGGGCGTCGCAGAGTAACCCGTGAACACGTGACCGCGGTTGTCGTTGTCACACGGAACAGTCTTGGGTATCAGGGAAGATTGTGCGTAAGCACAATACACGGTACTCGTCACGTCGCTTGAAATCACCACGATCCGATCTTGAAACTGTTCATCCGAGGCTGCAGAAATCACGTCAAGGTTCCCGAAAGGCAGCAGCGAAATCTGGACAAAAAAGAAGACTCGTTTAAGCATGGTGTACGAGCTGCTGCCGTCCTGCCCACTGGCGTCGAAGCCTTGTCCGCAGCTTTTTATGCCGTCGATGTGCGCCGTAGTCATCCCGGTGGGCGTCGCAGAGTAACCCGTGAACACGTGACCGCGGTTGTCGTCACATGGAACAGTCTCGGGTATCGGGGAAGATTGTGCGTCAGCACAATACACGGTACTCGTCACGTCGCTTGAAATCACCACGATCCGATCTTGGAACTGTTCATCCGAGGCTGCAGAAATCACGTCAAGGTTCCCGAAAGGCAGCAGCAAAATCTGGACAAAAAAGAAGACTCGTTTAAGCATGGTGAACGAGCTGCTGCCGTCCTGCCCACTGGCGTCGAAGCCTTGTCCGCAGCTTTTTATGCCGTCGATGTGCGCCGTAGTCATCCCGGTGGGCGTCGCAGAGTAACCCGTGAACACGTGACCGCGGTTGTCGTTGTCACACGGAACAGTCTTGGGTATCGGGGAAGATTGTGCGTAAGCACAATTCACGGTACTCGTCACGTCGCTTGAAATCACCACGATCCGATCTTGAAACTGTTCATCCGAGGCTAAAGAAATCACGTCAAGGTTCCCGAAAGGCAGCAGCAAAATCTGGACAAAAAAGAAGACTCGTTTAAGCATGGTGAACGAGCTGCTGCCGTCCTGCCCACTGGCGTCGAAGCCTTGTCCGCAGCTTTTTATGCCGTCGATGTGCGCCGTAGTCATCCCGGTGGGCGTCGCAGAGTAACCCGTGAACACGTGACCGCGGTTGTCGTTGTCACACGGAACAGTCTTGGGTATCGGGGAAGATTGTGCGTCAGCACAATACACGGTACTCGTCACGTCGCTTGAAATCACCACGATCCGATCTTGAAACTGTTCATCCGAGGCTAAAGAAATCACGTCAAGGTTCCCGAAAGGCAGCAGCAAAATCTGGACAAAAAAGAAGACTCGTTTAAGCATGGTGAACGAGCTGCTGCCGTCCTGCCCACTGGCGTCGAAGCCTTGTCCGCAGCTTTTTATGCCGTCGATGTGCGCCGTAGTCATCCCGGTGGGCGTCGCAGAGTAACCCGTGAACACGTGACCGCGGTTGTCGTTGTCACACGGAACAGTCTTGGGTATCGGGGAAGATTGTGCGTAAGCACAATTCACGGTACTCGTCACGTCGCTTGAAATCACCACGATCCGATCTTGAAACTGTTCATCCGAGGCTGCAGAAATCACGTCAAGGTTCCCGAAAGGCAGCAGCGAAATCTGGACAAAAAAGAAGACTCGTTTAAGCATGGTGTACGAGCTGCTGCCGTCCTGCCCACTGGCGTCGAAGCCTTGTCCGCAGCTTTTTATGCCGTCGATGTGCGCCGTAGTCATCCCGGTGGGCGTCGAAGAGTAACCCGTGAACACGTGACCGCGGTTGTCGTTGTCACACGGAACAGTCTTGGGTATCGGGGAAGATTGTGCGTAAGCACAATTCACGGTACTCGTCACGTCGCTTGAAATCACCACGATCCGATCTTGGAACTGTTCATCCGAGGCTGCAGAAATCACGTCAAGGTTCCCGAAAGGCAGCAGCAAAATCTGGACAAAAAAGAAGACTCGTTTAAGCATGGTGAACGAGCTGCTGCCGTCCTGCCCACTGGCGTCGAAGCCTTGTCCGCAGCTTTTTATGCCGTCGATGTGCGCCGTAGTCATCCCGGTGGGCGTCGCAGAGTAACCCGTGAACACGTGACCGCGGTTGTCGTTGTCACACGGAACAGTCTTGGGTATCGGGGAAGATTGTGCGTCAGCACAATACACGGTACTCGTCACGTCGCTTGAAATCACCACGATCCGATCTTGAAACTGTTCATCCGAGGCTAAAGAAATCACGTCAAGGTTCCCGAAAGGCAGCAGCAAAATCTGGACAAAAAAGAAGACTCGTTTAAGCATGGTGAACGAGCTGCTGCCGTCCTGCCCACTGGCGTCGAAGCCTTGTCCGCAGCTTTTTATGCCGTCGATGTGCGCCGTAGTCATCCCGGTGGGCGTCGCAGAGTAACCCGTGAACACGTGACCGCGGTTGTCGTTGTCACACGGAACAGTCTTGGGTATCGGGGAAGATTGTGCGTAAGCACAATTCACGGTACTCGTCACGTCGCTTGAAATCACCACGATCCGATCTTGAAACTGTTCATCCGAGGCTGCAGAAATCACGTCAAGGTTCCCGAAAGGCAGCAGCGAAATCTGGACAAAAAAGAAGACTCGTTTAAGCATGGTGTACGAGCTGCTGCCGTCCTGCCCACTGGCGTCGAAGCCTTGTCCGCAGCTTTTTATGCCGTCGATGTGCGCCGTAGTCATCCCGGTGGGCGTCGCAGAGTAACCCGTGAACACGTGACCGCGGTTGTCGTCACATGGAACAGTCTCGGGTATCGGGGAAGATTGTGCGTCAGCACAATACACGGTACTCGTCACGTCGCTTGAAATCACCACGATCCGATCTTGGAACTGTTCATCCGAGGCTGCAGAAATCACGTCAAGGTTCCCGAAAGGCAGCAGCAAAATCTGGACAAAAAAGAAGACTCGTTTAAGCATGGTGAACGAGCTGCTGCCGTCCTGCCCACTGGCGTCGAAGCCTTGTCCGCAGCTTTTTATGCCGTCGATGTGCGCCGTAGTCATCCCGGTGGGCGTCGCAGAGTAACCCGTGAACACGTGACCGCGGTTGTCGTCACATGGAACAGTCTCGGGCATCGGGGAAGATTGTGCGTCAGCACAATACACGGTACTCGTCACGTCGCTTGAAATCACCACGATCCGATCTTGAAACTGTTCATCCGAGGCTAAAGAAATCACGTCAAGGTTCCCGAAAGGCAGCAGCGAAATCTGGACAAAAAAGAAGACTCGTTTAAGCATGGTGAACGAGCTGCTGCCGTCCTGCCCACTGGCGTCGAAGCCTTGTCCGCAGCTTTTTATGCCGTCGATGTGCGCCATAGGCATCCCGGTGGGCGTCGCAGAGTAACCCGTGAACACATGACCGCGGTTGTCGTTGTCGCACGGAACAGTCTTGGGTATCGGGGAAGATTGTGCGTCAGCAGAATACACGGTACTCGTCACGTCGCTTGAAATCACACGATCCGATCTTGAAACTGTTCATCCGAGGCTGCAGAAATCACGGTCACGTCAAGGTTCCCGAAAGGCAGCAGCGAAATCTGGACAAAAAAGAAGACTCGTTTTAGCATGGTGAACGAGCTGCTGCCGTCCTGCCCACTGGCGTCGAAGCCTTGTTGGAAGCTTTTTATGCCGTCGATGTGCGCCGTAGTCATCCCGGTGGGCGTCGCAGAGTAACCCGTGAACACGTGACCGCGGTTGTCGTTGTCACACGGAACAGTCTTCGGTATCGGGGAAGATTGTGCGTCAGCACAGTTCACGGTACTCGTCACGTCGCTTGAAATCACCACGATCCGATCTTGAAACTGTTCATCCGAGGCTGCAGAAATCACGTCAAGGTTCCCGAAAGGCAGCAGCAAAATCTGGACAAAAAAGAAGACTCGTTTAAGCATGGTGAATGAGCTGCTGCCGTCCTGCCCACTGGCGTCGAAGCCTTGTCCGAAGCTTTTTATGCCGTCGATGTGCGCCATAGTCATCCCGGTGGGCGTCGCAGAGTAACCCGTGAACACGTGACCGCGGTTGTCGTTGTCACACGGAACAGTCTTGGGTATCGGGGAAGATTGTGCGTCAGCACAATACACGGTACTCGTCACGTCGCTTGAAATCACCACGATCCGATCTTGAAACTGTTCATCCGAGGCTGCAGAAATCACGTCAAGGTTCCCGAAAGGCAGCAGCGAAATCTGGACAAAAAAGAAGACTCGTTTAAGCATGGTGTACGAGCTGCTGCCGTCCTGCCCACTGGCGTCGAAGCCTTGTCCGCAGCTTTTTATGCCGTCGATGTGCGCCGTAGTCATCCCGGTGGGCGTCGCAGAGTAACCCGTGAACACGTGACCGCGGTTGTCGTCACATGGAACAGTCTCGGGTATCGGGGAAGATTGTGCGTCAGCACAATACACGGTACTCGTCACGTCGCTTGAAATCACCACGATCCGATCTTGGAACTGTTCATCCGAGGCTGCAGAAATCACGTCAAGGTTCCCGAAAGGCAGCAGCAAAATCTGGACAAAAAAGAAGACTCGTTTAAGCATGGTGAACGAGCTGCTGCCGTCCTGCCCACTGGCGTCGAAGCCTTGTCCGCAGCTTTTTATGCCGTCGATGTGCGCCGTAGTCATCCCGGTGGGCGTCGCAGAGTAACCCGTGAACACGTGACCGCGGTTGTCGTTGTCACACGGAACAGTCTTGGGTATCGGGGAAGATTGTGCGTAAGCACAATTCACGGTACTCGTCACGTCGCTTGAAATCACCACGATCCGATCTTGAAACTGTTCATCCGAGGCTAAAGAAATCACGTCAAGGTTCCCGAAAGGCAGCAGCAAAATCTGGACAAAAAAGAAGACTCGTTTAAGCATGGTGAACGAGCTGCTGCCGTCCTGCCCACTGGCGTCGAAGCCTTGTCCGCAGCTTTTTATGCCGTCGATGTGCGCCGTAGTCATCCCGGTGGGCGTCGCAGAGTAACCCGTGAACACGTGACCGCGGTTGTCGTTGTCACACGGAACAGTCTTGGGTATCGGGGAAGATTGTGCGTCAGCACAATACACGGTACTCGTCACGTCGCTTGAAATCACCACGATCCGATCTTGAAACTGTTCATCCGAGGCTAAAGAAATCACGTCAAGGTTCCCGAAAGGCAGCAGCAAAATCTGGACAAAAAAGAAGACTCGTTTAAGCATGGTGAACGAGCTGCTGCCGTCCTGCCCACTGGCGTCGAAGCCTTGTCCGCAGCTTTTTATGCCGTCGATGTGCGCCGTAGTCATCCCGGTGGGCGTCGCAGAGTAACCCGTGAACACGTGACCGCGGTTGTCGTTGTCACACGGAACAGTCTTGGGTATCGGGGAAGATTGTGCGTAAGCACAATTCACGGTACTCGTCACGTCGCTTGAAATCACCACGATCCGATCTTGAAACTGTTCATCCGAGGCTGCAGAAATCACGTCAAGGTTCCCGAAAGGCAGCAGCGAAATCTGGACAAAAAAGAAGACTCGTTTAAGCATGGTGTACGAGCTGCTGCCGTCCTGCCCACTGGCGTCGAAGCCTTGTCCGCAGCTTTTTATGCCGTCGATGTGCGCCGTAGTCATCCCGGTGGGCGTCGAAGAGTAACCCGTGAACACGTGACCGCGGTTGTCGTTGTCACACGGAACAGTCTTGGGTATCGGGGAAGATTGTGCGTAAGCACAATTCACGGTACTCGTCACGTCGCTTGAAATCACCACGATCCGATCTTGGAACTGTTCATCCGAGGCTGCAGAAATCACGTCAAGGTTCCCGAAAGGCAGCAGCAAAATCTGGACAAAAAAGAAGACTCGTTTAAGCATGGTGAACGAGCTGCTGCCGTCCTGCCCACTGGCGTCGAAGCCTTGTCCGCAGCTTTTTATGCCGTCGATGTGCGCCGTAGTCATCCCGGTGGGCGTCGCAGAGTAACCCGTGAACACGTGACCGCGGTTGTCGTTGTCACACGGAACAGTCTTGGGTATCGGGGAAGATTGTGCGTCAGCACAATACACGGTACTCGTCACGTCGCTTGAAATCACCACGATCCGATCTTGAAACTGTTCATCCGAGGCTAAAGAAATCACGTCAAGGTTCCCGAAAGGCAGCAGCAAAATCTGGACAAAAAAGAAGACTCGTTTAAGCATGGTGAACGAGCTGCTGCCGTCCTGCCCACTGGCGTCGAAGCCTTGTCCGCAGCTTTTTATGCCGTCGATGTGCGCCGTAGTCATCCCGGTGGGCGTCGCAGAGTAACCCGTGAACACGTGACCGCGGTTGTCGTTGTCACACGGAACAGTCTTGGGTATCGGGGAAGATTGTGCGTAAGCACAATTCACGGTACTCGTCACGTCGCTTGAAATCACCACGATCCGATCTTGAAACTGTTCATCCGAGGCTGCAGAAATCACGTCAAGGTTCCCGAAAGGCAGCAGCGAAATCTGGACAAAAAAGAAGACTCGTTTAAGCATGGTGTACGAGCTGCTGCCGTCCTGCCCACTGGCGTCGAAGCCTTGTCCGCAGCTTTTTATGCCGTCGATGTGCGCCGTAGTCATCCCGGTGGGCGTCGCAGAGTAACCCGTGAACACGTGACCGCGGTTGTCGTCACATGGAACAGTCTCGGGTATCGGGGAAGATTGTGCGTCAGCACAATACACGGTACTCGTCACGTCGCTTGAAATCACCACGATCCGATCTTGGAACTGTTCATCCGAGGCTGCAGAAATCACGTCAAGGTTCCCGAAAGGCAGCAGCAAAATCTGGACAAAAAAGAAGACTCGTTTAAGCATGGTGAACGAGCTGCTGCCGTCCTGCCCACTGGCGTCGAAGCCTTGTCCGCAGCTTTTTATGCCGTCGATGTGCGCCGTAGTCATCCCGGTGGGCGTCGCAGAGTAACCCGTGAACACGTGACCGCGGTTGTCGTCACATGGAACAGTCTCGGGCATCGGGGAAGATTGTGCGTCAGCACAATACACGGTACTCGTCACGTCGCTTGAAATCACCACGATCCGATCTTGAAACTGTTCATCCGAGGCTAAAGAAATCACGTCAAGGTTCCCGAAAGGCAGCAGCGAAATCTGGACAAAAAAGAAGACTCGTTTAAGCATGGTGAACGAGCTGCTGCCGTCCTGCCCACTGGCGTCGAAGCCTTGTCCGCAGCTTTTTATGCCGTCGATGTGCGCCATAGGCATCCCGGTGGGCGTCGCAGAGTAACCCGTGAACACATGACCGCGGTTGTCGTTGTCGCACGGAACAGTCTTGGGTATCGGGGAAGATTGTGCGTCAGCAGAATACACGGTACTCGTCACGTCGCTTGAAATCACACGATCCGATCTTGAAACTGTTCATCCGAGGCTGCAGAAATCACGGTCACGTCAAGGTTCCCGAAAGGCAGCAGCGAAATCTGGACAAAAAAGAAGACTCGTTTTAGCATGGTGAACGAGCTGCTGCCGTCCTGCCCACTGGCGTCGAAGCCTTGTCCGCAGCTTTTTATGCCGTCGATGTGCGCCATAGGCATCCCGGTGGGCGTCGCAGAGTAACCCGTGAACACATGACCGCGGTTGTCGTTGTCGCACGGAACAGTCTTGGGTATCGGGGAAGATTGTGCGTCAGCAGAATACACGGTACTCGTCACGTCGCTTGAAATCACACGATCCGATCTTGAAACTGTTCATCCGAGGCTGCAGAAATCACGGTCACGTCAAGGTTCCCGAAAGGCAGCAGCGAAATCTGGACAAAAAAGAAGACTCGTTTAAGCATGGTGAACGAGCTGCTGCCGTCCTGCCCACTGGCGTCGAAGCCTTGTCCGCAGCTTTTTATGCCGTCGATGTGCGCCATAGGCATCCCGGTGGGCGTCGCAGAGTAACCCGTGAACACATGACCGCGGTTGTCGTTGTCGCACGGAACAGTCTTGGGTATCGGGGAAGATTGTGCGTCAGCAGAATACACGGTACTCGTCACGTCGCTTGAAATCACACGATCCGATCTTGAAACTGTTCATCCGAGGCTGCAGAAATCACGGTCACGTCAAGGTTCCCGAAAGGCAGCAGCGAAATCTGGACAAAAAAGAAGACTCGTTTTAGCATGGTGAACGAGCTGCTGCCGTCCTGCCCACTGGCGTCGAAGCCTTGTCCGCAGCTTTTTATGCCGTCGATGTGCGCCGTAGTCATCCCGGTGGGCGTCGCAGAGTAACCCGTGAACACGTGACCGCGGTTGTCGTTGTCACACGGAACAGTCTTCGGTATCGGGGAAGATTGTGCGTCAGCACAGTTCACGGTACTCGTCACGTCGCTTGAAATCACCACGATCCGATCTTGAAACTGTTCATCCGAGGCTGCAGAAATCACGTCAAGGTTCCCGAAAGGCAGCAGCGAAATCTGGACAAAAAAGAAGACTCGTTTAAGCATGGTGTACGAGCTGCTGCCGTCCTTCCCTCTGGCGTCGAAGCCTTGTCCGAAGCTTTTTATGCCGTCGATGTGCGCCATAGTCATCCCGCTGGGCGTCGCAGAGTAACCCGTGAACACGTGACCGCGGTTGTCGTTGTCACACGGAACAGTCTTGGGTATCGGGGAAGATTGTGCGTCAGCACAATACACGGTACTCGTCACGTCGCTTGAAATCACCACGATCCGATCTTGAAACTGTTCATCCGAGGCTGCAGAAATCACGTCAAGGTTCCCGAAAGGCAGCAGCGAAATCTGGACAAAAAAGAAGACTCGTTTAAGCATGGTGAACGAGCTGCTGCCGTCCTGCCCACTGGCGTCGAAGCCTTGTCCGAAGCTTTTTATACCGTCGATGTGCGCCATAGTCATCCCGCTGGGCGTCGCAGAGTAACCCGTGAACACGTGACCGCGGTTGTCGTTGTCACACGGAACAGTCTTGGGTATCGGGGAAGATTGTGCGTCAGCACAATACACGGTACTCGTCACGTCGCTTGAAATCACCACGATCCGATCTTGAAACTGTTCATCCGAGGCTGCAGAAATCACGTCAAGGTTCCCGAAAGGCAGCAGCGAAATCTGGACAAAAAAGAAGACTCGTTTAAGCATGGTGTACGAGCTGCTGCCGTCCTTCCCTCTGGCGTCGAAGCCTTGTCCGAAGCTTTTTATGCCGTCGATGTGCGCCATAGTCATCCCGGTGGGCGTCGCAGAGTGACCCGTGAACACGTGACCGCGGTTGTCGTTGTCACACGGAACAGTTTTGGGTATCGGGGAAGATTGTGCGTCAGCACAATTCACGGTACTCGTCACGTCGCTTGAAATCACCACGATCCGATCTTGAAACTGTTCATCCGAGGCTAAAGAAATCACGTCAAGGTTCCCGAAAGGCAGCAGCGAAATCTGGACAAAAAAGAAGACTCGTTTAAGCATGATGTACGAGCTGCTGTAGTCCTGCCCACTGGCGTCGAAGCCTTGTCCGAAGCTTTTTATGCCGTCGATGTGCGCCATAATCATCCCGGTGGGCGTCGCAGAGTAACCCGTGAACACGTGACCGCGGTTGTCGTTGTCACACGGAACAGTCTTGGGTATCGGGGAAGATTGTGCGTCAGCACAATACACGGTACTCGTCACGTCGCTTGAAATCACCACGATCCGATCTTGAAACTGTTCATCCGAGGCTGCAGAAATCACGTCAAGGTTCCCGAAAGGCAGCAGCGAAATCTGGACAAAAAAGAAGACTCGTCTAAGCATGGTGAACGAGCTGCTGCCGTCCTGCCCACTGGCGTCGAAGCCTTGTTCGAAGCTTTTTATGCCGTCGATGTGCGCCGTAGGCATCCCGGTGGGCGTCGCAGAGTAACCCGTGAACACGTGACCGCGGTTGTCGTTGTCACACGGAACAGTCTTCGGTATCGGGGAAGATTGTGCGTCAGCACAATTCACGGTACTCGTCACGTCGCTTGAAATCACCACGATCCGATCTTGAAACTGTTCATCCGAGGCGGCAGAAATCACGTCAAGGTTCCCGAAAGGCAGCAGCGAAATCTGGACAAAAAAGAAGACTCGTTTAAGCATGGTGAACGAGCTGCTGCCGTCCTGCCCACTGGCGTCGAAGCCTTGTCCGAAGCTTTTTATACCGTCGATGTGCGCCATAGTCATCCCGGTGGGCGTCGCAGAGTAACCCGTGAACACGTGACCGCGGTTGTCGTTGTCACACGGAACAGTCTTGGGTATCGGGGAAGATTGTGCGTCAGCACAATACACGGTACTCGTCACGTCGCTTGAAATCACCACGATCCGATCTTGAAACTGTTCATCCGAGGCTGCAGAAATCACGTCAAGGTTCCCGAAAGGCAGCAGCGAAATCTGGACAAAAAAGAAGACTCGTTTTAGCATGGTGAACGAGCTGCTGCCGTCCTGCCCACTGGCGTCGAAGCCTTGTCCGAAGCTTTTTATACCGTCGATGTGCGCCATAGTCATCCCGGTGGGCGTCGCAGAGTAACCCGTGAACACGTGACCGCGGTTGTCGTTGTCACACGGAACAGTCTTGGGTATCGGGGAAGATTGTGCGTCAGCACAATACACGGTACTCGTCACGTCGCTTGAAATCACCACGATCCGATCTTGAAACTGTTCATCCGAGGCTGCAGAAATCACGTCAAGGTTCCCGAAAGGCAGCAGCGAAATCTGGACAAAAAAGAAGACTCGTTTAAGCATGGTGAACGAGCTGCTGCCGTCCTGCCCACTGGCGTCGAAGCCTTGTCCGAAGCTTTTTATACCGTCGATGTGCGCCATAGTCATCCCGGTGGGCGTCGCAGAGTAACCCGTGAACACGTGACCGCGGTTGTCGTTGTCACACGGAACAGTCTTGGGTATCGGGGAAGATTGTGCGTCAGCACAATACACGGTACTCGTCACGTCGCTTGAAATCACACGATCCGATCTTGAAACTGTTCATCCGAGGCTGCAGAAATCACGTCAAGGTTCCCGAAAGGCAGCAGCGAAATCTGGACAAAAAAGAAGACTCGTTTTAGCATGGTGAACGAGCTGCTGCCGTCCTGCCCACTGGCGTCGAAGCCTTGTTGGAAGCTTTTTATGCCGTCGATGTGCGCCGTAGTCATCCCGGTGGGCGTCGCAGAGTAACCCGTGAACACGTGACCGCGGTTGTCGTTGTCACACGGAACAGTCTTCGGTATCGGGGAAGATTGCGTCAGCACAATTCACGGTACTCGTCACGTCGCTTGAAATCACCACGATCCGATCTTGAAACTGTTCATCCGAGGCTGCAGAAATCACGTCAAGGTTCCCGAAAGGCAGCAGCGAAATCTGGACAAAAAAGAAGACTCGTTTAAGCATGGTGAACGAGCTGCTGCCGTCCTGCCCACTGGCGTCGAAGCCTTGTCCGAAGCTTTTTATACCGTCGATGTGCGCCATAGTCATCCCGGTGGGCGTCGCAGAGTAACCCGTGAACACGTGACCGCGGTTGTCGTTGTCACATGGAACAGTCTTGGGTATCGGGGAAGATTGTGCGTGAGCACAATACACGGTACTCGTCACGTCGCTTGAAATCACCACGATCCGATCTTGGAACTGTTCATCCGAGGCTGCAGAAATCACGTCAAGGTTCCCGAAAGGCAGCAGCAAAATCTGGACAAAAAAGAAGACTCGTTTAAGCATGGTGAACGAGCTGCTGCCGTCCTGTCCACTGGCGTCGAAGCCTTGTCCGAAGCTTTTTATGCCGTCGATGTGCGCCGTAGTCATCCCGGTGGGCGTCGCAGAGTAACCCGTGAACACGTGACCGCGGTTGTCGTCACATGGAACAGCCTCGGGTATCGGGGAAGATTGTGCGTCAGCACAATTCACTGTACTCGTCACGTCGCTTGAAATCACCACGATCCGATCTTGAAACTGTTAATCCGAGGCTGCAGACATCACGTCAAGGTTCCCGAAAGGCAGCAGCGAAATCTGGACAAAAAAGAAGACTCGTTTAAGCATGGTGAACGAGCTGCTGCCGTCCTGCCCACTGGCGTCGAAGCCTTGTCCGAAGCTTTTTATGCCGTCGATGTGCGCCATAGTCATCCCGGTGGGCGTCGCAGAGTAACCCGTGAACACGTGACCGCGGTTGTCGTCACATGGAACAGTCTCGGGTATCGGGGAAGATTGTGCGTCAGCACAATTCACGGTACTCGTCACGTCGCTTGAAATCACCACGATCCGATCTTGAAACTGATCATCCGATTCTGCGGAAATCACGTCAAGGTTCCCGAAAGGCAGCAGCAAAATCTGGACAAAAAAAAAGACTCGTTTAAGCATGGAGAACGAGCTGCTGCCGTCCTGTCCACTGGCGTCGAAGCCTTGTCCGAAGCTTTTTACGCCGTCGATGTGCGCCATAGTCATCCCAGTGGGCGTCGCAGAGTAACCCGTGAACCCGTGACCGCGGTTGTCGTCACATGGAACAGCCTCGGGTATCGGGGAAGATTGTGCGTCAGCACAATTCACTGTACTCGTCACGTCGCTTGAAATCACCACGATCCGATCTTGAAACTGTACATCCGAGGGTGCAGAAATCACGTCAAGGTTCCCGAAAGGCAGCAGCGAAATCTGGACAAAAAAGAAGACTCGTTTAAGCATGGTGAACGAGCTGCTGCCGTCCTGTCCACTGGCGTCGAAGCCTTGTCCGAAGCTTTTTATGCCGTCGATGTGCGCCATAGTCATCCCGGTGGGCGTCGCAGAGTAACCCGTGAACACGTGACCGCGGTTGTCGTTGTCACACGGAACAGTCTTGGGTATCGGGGAAGATTGTGCGTCAGCACAATTCACGGTACTCGTCACGTCGCTTGAAATCACCACGATCCGATCTTGAAACTGTTCATCCGAGGCTGCTGAAATTTCGTCAAGGTTCCCGAAAGGCAGCAGCGAAATCTGGACAAAAAAGAAGACTCGTTTAAGCATGGTGAACGAGCTGCTGCCGTCCTGCCCACTGGCGTCGAAGCCTTGTCCGAAGCTTTTTATGCCGTCGATGTGCGCCGTAGTCACCCCAGTGGGCGTCGCAGAGTAACCCGTGAACACGTGACCGCGGTTGTCGTCACATGAAACAGTCTCGGGTATCGGGGAAGATTGTGCGTCAGCACAATTCACGGTACTCGTCACGTCGCTTGAAATCACCACGATCCGATCTTGAAACTGATCATCCGAGGCTCCAGAAATCACGTCAAGGTTCCCGAAAGGCAGCAGCAAAATCTGGACAAAAAAAAAAAGACTCGTTTAAGCATGGAGGACGAGCTGCTGCCGTCCTGCCCACTGGCGTCGAAGCCTTGTCCGAAGCTTTTTATGCCGTCGATGTGCGTCATGGTCATCCCGGTGGGCGTCGCAGAGTAACCCGTGAACACGTGACCGCGGTTGTCGTTGTCACACGGAACAGTTTTGGGTATCGGGGAAGATTGTGCGTGAGCACAATACACGGTACTCGTCACGTCGCTTGAAATCACCACGATCCGATCTTGAAACTGTTCATCCGAGGCTGCAGAAATCACGTCAAGGTTCCCGAAAGGCAGCAGCGAAATCTGGACAAAAAAGAAGACTCGTTTAAGCATGGTGAACGAGCTGCTGCCGTCCTGCCCACTGGCGTCGAAGCCTTGTCCGAAGCTTTTTATACCGTCGATGTGCGCCATAGTCATCCCGCTGGGCGTCGCAGAGTAACCCGTGAACACGTGACCGCGGTTGTCGTTGTCACACGGAACAGTCTTGGGTATCGGGGAAGATTGTGCGTCAGCACAATACACGGTACTCGTCACGTCGCTTGAAATCACCACGATCCGATCTTGAAACTGTTCATCCGAGGCTGCAGAAATCACGTCAAGGTTCCCGAAAGGCAGCAGCGAAATCTGGACAAAAAAGAAGACTCGTTTAAGCATGGTGTACGAGCTGCTGCCGTCCTTCCCTCTGGCGTCGAAGCCTTGTCCGAAGCTTTTTATGCCGTCGATGTGCGCCATAGTCATCCCGGTGGGCGTCGCAGAGTGACCCGTGAACACGTGACCGCGGTTGTCGTTGTCACACGGAACAGTTTTGGGTATCGGGGAAGATTGTGCGTCAGCACAATTCACGGTACTCGTCACGTCGCTTGAAATCACCACGATCCGATCTTGAAACTGTTCATCCGAGGCTAAAGAAATCACGTCAAGGTTCCCGAAAGGCAGCAGCGAAATCTGGACAAAAAAGAAGACTCGTTTAAGCATGATGTACGAGCTGCTGTAGTCCTGCCCACTGGCGTCGAAGCCTTGTCCGAAGCTTTTTATGCCGTCGATGTGCGCCATAATCATCCCGGTGGGCGTCGCAGAGTAACCCGTGAACACGTGACCGCGGTTGTCGTTGTCACACGGAACAGTCTTGGGTATCGGGGAAGATTGTGCGTCAGCACAATACACGGTACTCGTCACGTCGCTTGAAATCACCACGATCCGATCTTGAAACTGTTCATCCGAGGCTGCAGAAATCACGTCAAGGTTCCCGAAAGGCAGCAGCGAAATCTGGACAAAAAAGAAGACTCGTCTAAGCATGGTGAACGAGCTGCTGCCGTCCTGCCCACTGGCGTCGAAGCCTTGTTCGAAGCTTTTTATGCCGTCGATGTGCGCCGTAGGCATCCCGGTGGGCGTCGCAGAGTAACCCGTGAACACGTGACCGCGGTTGTCGTTGTCACACGGAACAGTCTTCGGTATCGGGGAAGATTGTGCGTCAGCACAATTCACGGTACTCGTCACGTCGCTTGAAATCACCACGATCCGATCTTGAAACTGTTCATCCGAGGCGGCAGAAATCACGTCAAGGTTCCCGAAAGGCAGCAGCGAAATCTGGACAAAAAAGAAGACTCGTTTAAGCATGGTGAACGAGCTGCTGCCGTCCTGCCCACTGGCGTCGAAGCCTTGTCCGAAGCTTTTTATACCGTCGATGTGCGCCATAGTCATCCCGGTGGGCGTCGCAGAGTAACCCGTGAACACGTGACCGCGGTTGTCGTTGTCACACGGAACAGTCTTGGGTATCGGGGAAGATTGTGCGTCAGCACAATACACGGTACTCGTCACGTCGCTTGAAATCACCACGATCCGATCTTGAAACTGTTCATCCGAGGCTGCAGAAATCACGTCAAGGTTCCCGAAAGGCAGCAGCGAAATCTGGACAAAAAAGAAGACTCGTTTTAGCATGGTGAACGAGCTGCTGCCGTCCTGCCCACTGGCGTCGAAGCCTTGTCCGAAGCTTTTTATACCGTCGATGTGCGCCATAGTCATCCCGGTGGGCGTCGCAGAGTAACCCGTGAACACGTGACCGCGGTTGTCGTTGTCACACGGAACAGTCTTGGGTATCGGGGAAGATTGTGCGTCAGCACAATACACGGTACTCGTCACGTCGCTTGAAATCACCACGATCCGATCTTGAAACTGTTCATCCGAGGCTGCAGAAATCACGTCAAGGTTCCCGAAAGGCAGCAGCGAAATCTGGACAAAAAAGAAGACTCGTTTAAGCATGGTGAACGAGCTGCTGCCGTCCTGCCCACTGGCGTCGAAGCCTTGTCCGAAGCTTTTTATACCGTCGATGTGCGCCATAGTCATCCCGGTGGGCGTCGCAGAGTAACCCGTGAACACGTGACCGCGGTTGTCGTTGTCACACGGAACAGTCTTGGGTATCGGGGAAGATTGTGCGTCAGCACAATACACGGTACTCGTCACGTCGCTTGAAATCACACGATCCGATCTTGAAACTGTTCATCCGAGGCTGCAGAAATCACGTCAAGGTTCCCGAAAGGCAGCAGCGAAATCTGGACAAAAAAGAAGACTCGTTTTAGCATGGTGAACGAGCTGCTGCCGTCCTGCCCACTGGCGTCGAAGCCTTGTTGGAAGCTTTTTATGCCGTCGATGTGCGCCGTAGTCATCCCGGTGGGCGTCGCAGAGTAACCCGTGAACACGTGACCGCGGTTGTCGTTGTCACACGGAACAGTCTTCGGTATCGGGGAAGATTGCGTCAGCACAATTCACGGTACTCGTCACGTCGCTTGAAATCACCACGATCCGATCTTGAAACTGTTCATCCGAGGCTGCAGAAATCACGTCAAGGTTCCCGAAAGGCAGCAGCGAAATCTGGACAAAAAAGAAGACTCGTTTAAGCATGGTGAACGAGCTGCTGCCGTCCTGCCCACTGGCGTCGAAGCCTTGTCCGAAGCTTTTTATACCGTCGATGTGCGCCATAGTCATCCCGGTGGGCGTCGCAGAGTAACCCGTGAACACGTGACCGCGGTTGTCGTTGTCACATGGAACAGTCTTGGGTATCGGGGAAGATTGTGCGTGAGCACAATACACGGTACTCGTCACGTCGCTTGAAATCACCACGATCCGATCTTGGAACTGTTCATCCGAGGCTGCAGAAATCACGTCAAGGTTCCCGAAAGGCAGCAGCAAAATCTGGACAAAAAAGAAGACTCGTTTAAGCATGGTGAACGAGCTGCTGCCGTCCCGCCCACCGGCGTCGAAGCCTTGTCCGAAGCTTTTTATGCCGTCGATGTGCGCCGTAGTCATCCCGGTGGGCGTCGCAGAGTAACCCGTGAACACGTGACCGCGGTTGTCGTCACATGGAACAGCCTCGGGTATCGGGGAAGATTGTGCGTCAGCACAATTCACTGTACTCGTCACGTCGCTTGAAATCACCACGATCCGATCTTGAAACTGTTAATCCGAGGCTGCAGACATCACGTCAAGGTTCCCGAAAGGCAGCAGCGAAATCTGGACAAAAAAGAAGACTCGTTTAAGCATGGTGAACGAGCTGCTGCCGTCCTGCCCACTGGCGTCGAAGCCTTGTCCGAAGCTTTTTATGCCGTCGATGTGCGCCATAGTCATCCCGGTGGGCGTCGCAGAGTAACCCGTGAACACGTGACCGCGGTTGTCGTCACATGGAACAGTCTCGGGTATCGGGGAAGATTGTGCGTCAGCACAATTCACGGTACTCGTCACGTCGCTTGAAATCACCACGATCCGATCTTGAAACTGATCATCCGATTCTGCGGAAATCACGTCAAGGTTCCCGAAAGGCAGCAGCAAAATCTGGACAAAAAAAAAGACTCGTTTAAGCATGGAGAACGAGCTGCTGCCGTCCTGTCCACTGGCGTCGAAGCCTTGTCCGAAGCTTTTTACGCCGTCGATGTGCGCCATAGTCATCCCAGTGGGCGTCGCAGAGTAACCCGTGAACCCGTGACCGCGGTTGTCGTCACATGGAACAGCCTCGGGTATCGGGGAAGATTGTGCGTCAGCACAATTCACTGTACTCGTCACGTCGCTTGAAATCACCACGATCCGATCTTGAAACTGTACATCCGAGGGTGCAGAAATCACGTCAAGGTTCCCGAAAGGCAGCAGCGAAATCTGGACAAAAAAGAAGACTCGTTTAAGCATGGTGAACGAGCTGCTGCCGTCCTGTCCACTGGCGTCGAAGCCTTGTCCGAAGCTTTTTATGCCGTCGATGTGCGCCATAGTCATCCCGGTGGGCGTCGCAGAGTAACCCGTGAACACGTGACCGCGGTTGTCGTTGTCACACGGAACAGTCTTGGGTATCGGGGAAGATTGTGCGTCAGCACAATTCACGGTACTCGTCACGTCGCTTGAAATCACCACGATCCGATCTTGAAACTGTTCATCCGAGGCTGCTGAAATTTCGTCAAGGTTCCCGAAAGGCAGCAGCGAAATCTGGACAAAAAAGAAGACTCGTTTAAGCATGGTGAACGAGCTGCTGCCGTCCTGCCCACTGGCGTCGAAGCCTTGTCCGAAGCTTTTTATGCCGTCGATGTGCGCCGTAGTCACCCCAGTGGGCGTCGCAGAGTAACCCGTGAACACGTGACCGCGGTTGTCGTCACATGAAACAGTCTCGGGTATCGGGGAAGATTGTGCGTCAGCACAATTCACGGTACTCGTCACGTCGCTTGAAATCACCACGATCCGATCTTGAAACTGATCATCCGAGGCTCCAGAAATCACGTCAAGGTTCCCGAAAGGCAGCAGCAAAATCTGGACAAAAAAAAAAAAGACTCGTTTAAGCATGGAGGACGAGCTGCTGCCGTCCTGCCCACTGGCGTCGAAGCCTTGTCCGAAGCTTTTTATGCCGTCGATGTGCGTCATGGTCATCCCGGTGGGCGTCGCAGAGTAACCCGTGAACACGTGACCGCGGTTGTCGTTGTCACACGGAACAGTTTTGGGTATCGGGGAAGATTGTGCGTGAGCACAATACACGGTACTCGTCACGTCGCTTGAAATCACCACGATCCGATCTTGAAACTGTTCATCCGAGGCTGCAGAAATCACGTCAAGGTTCCCGAAAGGCAGCAGCGAAATCTGGAGAAAAAAGAAGACTCGTTTAAGCATGGTGAACGAGCTGCTGCCGTCCTGCCCACTGGCGTCGAAGCCTTCTGCGAAGCTTTTTATGCCGTCGATGTGCGCCATAGTCATCCCGGTGGGCGTCGCAGAGTAACCCGTGAACACGTGACCGCGGTTGTCGTTGTCACACGGAACAGTTTTGGGTATCGGGGAAGATTGTGCGTCAGCACAATTCACGGTACTCGTCACGTCGCTTGAAATCACCACGATCCGATCTTGAAACTGTTCATCCGAGGCTGCAGAAATCACATCAAGGTTCCCGAAAGGCAGCAGCGAAGTCTGGACAAAAAAGAAGACTCGTTTAAGCATGGTGAACGAGCTGCTGCCGTCCTGCCCACTGGCGTCGAAGCCTTCTGCGAAGCTTTTTATGCCGTCGATGTGCGCCATAGTCATCCCGGTGGGCGTCGCAGAGTGACCCGTGAACACGTGACCGCGGTTGTCGTTGTCACACGGAACAGTTTTGGGTATCGGGGAAGATTGTGCGTCAGCACAATTCACGGTACTCGTCACGTCGCTTGAAATCACCACGATCCGATCTTGAAACTGTTCATCCGAGGCTGCAGAAATCACATCAAGGTTCCCGAAAGGCAGCAGCGAAGTCTGGACAAAAAAGAAGACTCGTTTAAGCATGGTGAACGAGCTGCTGCCGTCCTGCCCACTGGCGTCGAAGCCTTCTGCGAAGCTTTTTATGCCGTCGATGTGCGCCATAGTCATCCCGGTGGGCGTCGCAGAGTGACCCGTGAACACGTGACCGCGGTTGTCGTTGTCACACGGAACAGTTTTGGGTATCGGGGAAGATTGTGCGTCAGCACAATTCACGGTACTCGTCACGTCGCTTGAAATCACCACGATCCGATCTTGAAACTGTTCATCCGAGGCTGCAGAAATCACGTCAAGGTTCCCGAAAGGCAGCAGCGAAATCTGGAGAAAAAAGAAGACTCGTTTAAGCATGGTGAACGAGCTGCTGCCGTCCTGCCCACTGGCGTCGAAGCCTTCTGCGAAGCTTTTTATGCCGTCGATGTGCGCCATAGTCATCCCGGTGGGCGTCGCAGAGTAACCCGTGAACACGTGACCGCGGTTGTCGTCACATGGAGCAGTCTCGGGAATCGGGGAGGATTGTGCGTCAGCACAATTCACGGTACTCGTCACGTCGCTTGAAATCACCACGATCCGATCTTGAAACTGTTCATCCGAGGCTGCAGAAATCACGTCAAGGTTCCCGAAAGGCAGCAGCGAAATCTGGACAAAAAAGAAGACTCGTTTAAGCATGGTGAACGAGCTGCTGCCGTCCTGCCCACTGGCGTCGAAGCCTTGTCCGAAGCTTTTTATGCCGTCGATGTGCGCCATAGTCATTCCGGTGGGCGTCGCAGAGTAACCCGTGAACACGTGACCGCGGTTGTCGTCACATGGAGCAGTCTCGGGAATCGGGGAGGATAGTGCGTCAGCACAATTCACGGTACTCGTCACGTCGCTTGAAATCACCACGATCCGATCTTGAAACTGTTCATCCGAGGCTGCAGAAATCACGTCAAGGTTCCCGAAAGGCAGCAGCGAAATCTGGACAAAAAGGAAGACTCGTTTAAGCATGGTGAACGAGCTGCTGCCGTCCTGCCCACTGGCGTCGAAGCCTTGTCCGAAGCTTTTTATGCCGTCGATGTGTGCCATAGTCATCCCGGTGGGCGTCGCAGAGTAACCCGTGAACACGTGACCGCGGTTGTCGTTGTCACACGGAACAGTCTTGGGTATCGGGGAAGATTCTGCGTCAGCACAATACACGGTACTCGTCACGTCGCTTGAAATCACCACGATCCGATCTTGAAACTGTTCATCCGAGGCTGCAGAAATCACGTCAAGGTTCCCGAAAGGCAGCAGTGAAATCTGGACAAAAAAGAAGACTCGTTTAAGCATGGTGAACGAGCTGCTGCCGTTCTGCCCACTGGCGTCGAAGCCTTGTCCGAAGCTTTTTATGCCGTCGATGTGTGCCATAGTCATCCCGGTGGGCGTCGCAGAGTAACCCGTGAACACGTGACCGCGGTTGTCGTTGTCACACGGAACAGTCTTGGGTATCGGGGAAGATTCTGCGTCAGCACAATACACGGTACTCGTCACGTCGCTTGAAATCACCACGATCCGATCTTGAAACTGTTCATCCGAGGCTGCAGAAATCACGTCAAGGTTCCCGAAAGGCAGCAGTGAAATCTGGACAAAAAGGAAGACTCGTTTAAGCATGGTGAACGAGCTGCTGCCGTCCTGCCCACTGGCGTCGAAGCCTTGTCCGAAGCTTTTTATGCCGTCGATGTGTGCCATAGTCATCCCGGTGGGCGTCGCAGAGTAACCCGTGAACACGTGACCGCGGTTGTCGTTGTCACACGGAACTGTCTTGGGTATCGGGGAAGATTGTGCGTCAGCACAATACACGGTACTCGTCACGTCGCTTGAAATCACCACGATCCGATCTTGAAACTGTTCATCCGAGGCTGCAGAAATCACGTCAAGGTTCCCGAAAGGCAGCAGCGAAATCTGGACAAAAAGGAAGACTCGTTTAAGCATGGTGAACGAGCTGCTGCCGTCCTGCCCACTGGCGTCGAAGCCTTGTCCGAAGCTTTTTATGCCGTCGATGTGTGCC
This sequence comes from Ixodes scapularis, assembly GCF_016920785.2. Classification (NCBI taxonomy): domain Eukaryota; kingdom Metazoa; phylum Arthropoda; class Arachnida; order Ixodida; family Ixodidae; genus Ixodes; species Ixodes scapularis. Next base: position 99,950,334 of record NW_024609846.1, read on the forward strand.
ATAGTCATCCCGGTGGGCGTCGCAGAGTAACCCGTGAACACGTGACCGCGGTTGTCGTTGTCACACGGAACAGTCTTGGGTATCGGGGAAGATTCTGCGTCAGCACAATACACGGTACTCGTCACGTCGCTTGAAATCACCACGATCCGATCTTGAAACTGTTCATCCGAGGCTGCAGAAATCACGTCAAGGTTCCCGAAAGGCAGCAGTGAAATCTGGACAAAAAAGAAGACTCGTTTAAGCATGGTGAACGAGCTGCTGCCGTTCTGCCCACTGGCGTCGAAGCCTTGTCCGAAGCTTTTTATATCGTCGATGTGCGCCATAGTCATCCCGGTGGGCATCGCAGAGTACCCCGTGAACACGTGACCGCGGTTATCGTTGTCACACGGAACAGTCTTGGGTATCGGGGAAGATTGTGCGTCAGCACAATACACGGTACTCGTCACGTCGCTTGAAATCACCACGATCCGATCTTGAAACTGTTCATCCGAGGCTGCAGAAATCACGTCAAGGTTCCCGAAAGGCAGCAGCGAAATCTGGACAAAAAGGAAGACTCGTTTAAGCATGGTGAACGAGCTGCTGCCGTCCTGCCCACTGGCGTCGAAGCCTTGTCCGAAGCTTTTTATGCCGTCGATGTGTGCCATAGTCATCCCGGTGGGCGTCGCAGAGTAACCCGTGAACACGTGACCGCGGTTGTCGTTGTCACACGGAACAGTCTTGGGTATCGGGGAAGATTCTGCGTCAGCACAATACACGGTACTCGTCACGTCGCTTGAAATCACCACGATTCGATCTTGAAACTGTTCATCCGAGGCTGCAGAAATCACGTCAAGGTTCCCGAAAGGCAGCAGCGAAATCTGGACAAAAAAGAAGACTCGTTTAAGCATGGTGAACGAGCTGCTGCCGTCCTGCCCACTGGCGTCGAAGCCTTGTCCGAAGCTTTTTATATCGTCGATGTGCGCCATAGTCATCCCGGTGGGCGTCGCAGAGTAACCCGTGAACACGTGACCGCGGTTGTCGTTGTCACACGGAACAGTCTTGGGTATCGGGGAAGATTCTGCGTCAGCACAATACACGGTACTCGTCACGTCGCTTGAAATCACCACGATCCGATCTTGAAACTGTTCATCCGAGGCTGCAGAAATCACGTCAAGGTTCCCGAAAGGCAGCAGCGAAATCTGGACAAAAAGGAAGACTCGTTTAAGCATGGTGAACGAGCTGCTGCCGTCCTGCCCACTGGCGTCGAAGCCTTGTCCGAAGCTTTTTATGCCGTCGATGTGTGCCATAGTCATCCCGGTGGGCGTCGCAGAGTAACCCGTGAACACGTGACCGCGGTTGTCGTTGTCACACGGAACAGTCTTGGGTATCGGGGAAGATTCTGCGTCAGCACAATACACGGTACTCGTCACGTCGCTTGAAATCACCACGATCCGATCTTGAAACTGTTCATCCGAGGCTGCAGAAATCACGTCAAGGTTCCCGAAAGGCAGCAGCGAAATCTGGACAAAAAGGAAGACTCGTTTAAGCATGGTGAACGAGCTGCTGCCGTCCTGCCCACTGGCGTCGAAGCCTTGTCCGAAGCTTTTTATATCGTCGATGTGCGCCATAGTCATCCCGGTGGGCGTCGCAGAGTAACCCGTGAACACGTGACCGCGGTTGTCGTTGTCACACGGAACAGTCTTGGGTATCGGGGAAGATTCTGCGTCAGCACAATACACGGTACTCGTCACGTCGCTTGAAATCACCACGATCCGATCTTGGAACTGTTCATCCGAGGCTGCAGAAATCACGTCAAGGTTCCCGAAAGGCAGCAGCGAAATCTGGACAAAAAGGAAGACTCGTTTAAGCATGGTGAACGAGCTGCTGCCGTCCTGCCCACTGGCGTCGAAGCCTTGTCCGAAGCTTTTTATATCGTCGATGTGCGCCATAGTCATCCCGGTGGGCGTCGCAGAGTAACCCGTGAACACGTGACCGCGGTTGTCGTTGTCACACGGAACAGTCTTGGGTATCGGGGAAGATTCTGCGTCAGCACAATACACGGTACTCGTCACGTCGCTTGAAATCACCACGATCCGATCTTGAAACTGTTCATCCGAGGCTGCAGAAATCACGTCAAGGTTCCCGAAAGGCAGCAGCGAAATCTGGACAAAAAGGAAGACTCGTTTAAGCATGGTGAACGAGCTGCTGCCGTCCTGCCCACTGGCGTCGAAGCCTTGTCCGAAGCTTTTTATGCCGTCGATGTGTGCCATAGTCATCCCGGTGGGCGTCGCAGAGTAACCCGTGAACACGTGACCGCGGTTGTCGTTGTCACACGGAACAGTCTTGGGTATCGGGGAAGATTCTGCGTCAGCACAATACACGGTACTCGTCACGTCGCTTGAAATCACCACGATTCGATCTTGAAACTGTTCATCCGAGGCTGCAGAAATCACGTCAAGGTTCCCGAAAGGCAGCAGCGAAATCTGGACAAAAAAGAAGACTCGTTTAAGCATGGTGAACGAGCTGCTGCCGTCCTGCCCACTGGCGTCGAAGCCTTGTCCGAAGCTTTTTATATCGTCGATGTGCGCCATAGTCATCCCGGTGGGCGTCGCAGAGTAACCCGTGAACACGTGACCGCGGTTGTCGTTGTCACACGGAACAGTCTTGGGTATCGGGGAAGATTGTGCGTGAGCACAATACACGGTACTCGTCACGTCGCTTGAAATCACCACGATCCGATCTTGGAACTGTTCATCCGAGGCTGCAGAAATCACGTCAAGGTTCCCGAAAGGCAGCAGCGAAATCTGGACAAAAAGGAAGACTCGTTTAAGCATGGTGAACGAGCTGCTGCCGTCCTGCCCACTGGCGTCGAAGCCTTGTCCGAAGCTTTTTATGCCGTCGATGTGCGCCATAGTCATCCCGGTGGGCGTCGCAGAGTAACCCGTGAACACGTGACCGCGGTTGTCGTTGTCACACGGAACAGTCTTGGGTATCGGGGAAGATTCTGCGTCAGCACAATACACGGTACTCGTCACGTCGCTTGAAATCACCACGATTCGATCTTGAAACTGTTCATCCGAGGCTGCAGAAATCACGTCAAGGTTCCCAAAAGGCAGCAGTGAAATCTGGACAAAAAAGAAGACTCGTTTAAGCATGGTGAACGAGCTGCTGCCGTTCTGCCCACTGGCGTCGAAGCCTTGTCCGAAGCTTTTTATATCGTCGATGTGCGCCATAGTCATCCCGGTGGGCATCGCAGAGTACCCCGTGAACGCGTGACCGCGGTTATCGTTGTCACACGGAACAGTCTTGGGTATCGGGGAAGATTGTGCGTCAGCACAATTCACGGTACTCGTCACGTCGCTTGAAATCACCACGATCCGATCTTGAAACTGTTCATCCGAGGCTGCAGAAATCACGTCAAGGTTCCCGAAAGGCAGCAGCGAAATCTGGACAAAAAGGAAGACTCGTTTAAGCATGGTGAACGAGCTGCTGCCGTCCTGCCCACTGGCGTCGAAGCCTTGTCCGAAGCTTTTTATGCCGTCGATGTGTGCCATAGTCATCCCGGTGGGCGTCGCAGAGTAACCCGTGAACACGTGACCGCGGTTGTCGTTGTCACACGGAACAGTCTTGGGTATCGGGGAAGATTCTGCGTCAGCACAATACACGGTACTCGTCACGTCGCTTGAAATCACCACGATTCGATCTTGAAACTGTTCATCCGAGGCTGCAGAAATCACGTCAAGGTTCCCGAAAGGCAGCAGCGAAATCTGGACAAAAAGGAAGACTCGTTTAAGCATGGTGAACGAGCTGCTGCCGTCCTGCCCACTGGCGTCGAAGCCTTGTCCGAAGCTTTTTATGCCGTCGATGTGTGCCATAGTCATCCCGGTGGGCGTCGCAGAGTAACCCGTGAACACGTGACCGCGGTTGTCGTTGTCACACGGAACAGTCTTGGGTATCGGGGAAGATTCTGCGTCAGCACAATACACGGTACTCGGCACGTCGCTTGAAATCACCACGATTCGATCTTGAAACTGTTCATCCGAGGCTGCAGAAATCACGTCAAGGTTCCCGAAAGGCAGCAGCGAAATCTGGACAAAAAAGAAGACTCGTTTAAGCATGGTGAACGAGCTGCTGCCGTCCTGCCCACTGGCGTCGAAGCCTTGTCCGAAGCTTTTTATATCGTCGATGTGCGCCATAGTCATCCCTGTGGGCATCGCAGAGTACCCCGTGAACACGTGACCGCGGTTATCGTCACATGGAGCAGTCTTGGGTATCGGGGAAGATTGTGCGTGAGCACAATACACGGTACTCGTCACGTCGCTTGAAATCACCACGATTCGATCTTGAAACTGTTCATCCGAGGCTGCAGAAATCACGTCAAGGTTCCCGAAAGGCAGCAGCGAAATCTGGACAAAAAAGAAGACTCGTTTAAGCATGGTGAACGAGCTGCTGCCGTCCTGCCCACTGGCGTCGAAGCCTTGTCCGAAGCTTTTTATATCGTCGATGTGCGCCATAGTCATCCCGGTGGGCGTCGCAGAGTAACCCGTGAACACGTGACCGCGGTTGTCGTCACATGGAGCAGTCTTGGGTATCGGGGAAGATTGTGCGTGAGCACAATACACGGTACTCGTCACGTCGCTTGAAATCACCACGATTCGATCTTGAAACTGTTCATCCGAGGCTGCAGAAATCACGTCAAGGTTCCCGAAAGGCAGCAGCGAAATCTGGACAAAAAAGAAGACTCGTTTAAGCATGGAGAACGAGCTGCTGCCGTCCTGCCCACTGGCGTCGAAGCCTTGTCCGAAGCTTTTTATGCCGTCGATGTGCGCCATAGTCATCCCGGTGGGCGTCGCAGAGTAACCCGTGAACACGTGACCGCGGTTGTCGTTGTCACACGGAACAGTCTTGGGTATCGGGGAAGATTGTGCGTCAGCACAATACACGGTACTCGTCACGTCGCTTGAAATCACCACGATTCGATCTTGAAACTGTTCATCCGAGGCTGCAGAAATCACGTCAAGGTTCCCGAAAGGCAGCAGCGAAATCTGGACAAAAAAGAAGACTCGTTTAAGCATGGTGAACGAGCTGCTGCCGTCCTGCCCACTGGCGTCGAAGCCTTGTCCGAAGCTTTTTATATCGTCGATGTGCGCCATAGTCATCCCGGTGGGCGTCGCAGAGTAACCCGTGAACACGTGACCGCGGTTGTCGTCACATGGAGCAGTCTTGGGTATCGGGGAAGATTGTGCGTGAGCACAATACACGGTACTCGTCACGTCGCTTGAAATCACCACGATTCGATCTTGAAACTGTTCATCCGAGGCTGCAGAAATCACGTCAAGGTTCCCGAAAGGCAGCAGCGAAATCTGGACAAAAAAGAAGACTCGTTTAAGCATGGAGAACGAGCTGCTGCCGTCCTGCCCACTGGCGTCGAAGCCTTGTCCGAAGCTTTTTATGCCGTCGATGTGCGCCATAGTCATCCCGGTGGGCGTCGCAGAGTAACCCGTGAACACGTGACCGCGGTTGTCGTTGTCACACGGAACAGTCTTGGGTATCGGGGAAGATTGTGCGTCAGCACAATACACGGTACTCGTCACGTCGCTTGAAATCACCACGATTCGATCTTGAAACTGTTCATCCGAGGCTGCAGAAATCACGTCAAGGTTCCCGAAAGGCAGCAGCGAAATCTGGACAAAAAAGAAGACTCGTTTAAGCATGGTGAACGAGCTGCTGCCGTCCTGCCCACTGGCGTCGAAGCCTTGTCCGAAGCTTTTTATGCCGTCGATGTGCACCATAGTCATCCCGGTGGGCGTCGCAGAGTAACCCGTGAACACGTGACCGCGGTTGTCGTCACACGGAACAGTCTTGGGTATCGGGGAAGATTGTGCGTGAGCACAATACACGGTACTCGTCACGTCGCTTGAAATCACCACGATCCGATCTTGGAACTGTTCATCCGAGGCTGCAGAAATCACGTCAAGGTTCCCGAAAGGCAGCAGCGAAATCTGGACAAAAAGGAAGACTCGTTTAAGCATGGTGAACGAGCTGCTGCCGTCCTGCCCACTGGCGTCGAAGCCTTGTCCGAAGCTTTTTATGCCGTCGATGTGCGCCATAGTCATCCCGGTGGGCGTCGCAGAGTAACCCGTGAACACGTGACCGCGGTTGTCGTTGTCACACGGAACAGTCTTGGGTATCGGGGAAGATTGTGCGTCAGCACAATACACGGTACTCGTCACGTCGCTTGAAATCACCACGATTCGATCTTGAAACTGTTCATCCGAGGCTGCAGAAATCACGTCAAGGTTCCCGAAAGGCAGCAGCGAAATCTGGACAAAAAAGAAGACTCGTTTAAGCATGGTGAACGAGCTGCTGCCGTCCTGCCCACTGGCGTCGAAGCCTTGTCCGAAGCTTTTTATATCGTCGATGTGCGCCATAGTCATCCCTGTGGGCATCGCAGAGTACCCCGTGAACACGTGACCGCGGTTATCGTTGTCACACGGAACAGTCTTGGGTATCGGGGAAGATTGTGCGTCAGCACAATTCACGGTACTCGTCACGTCGCTTGAAATCACCACGATCCGATCTTGAAACTGTTCATCCGAGGCTGCAGAAATCACGTCAAGGTTCCCGAAAGGCAGCAGCGAAATCTGGACAAAAAAGAAGACTCGTTTAAGCATGGTGAACGAGCTGCTGCCGTCCTGCCCACTGGCGTCGAAGCCTTGTCCGAAGCTTTTTATGCCGTCGATGTGCGCCGTAGTCATCCCGGTGGGCGTCGCAGAGTAACCCGTGAACACGTGACCGCGGTTATCGTTGTCACACGGAACAGTCTTGGGTATCGGGGAAGATTGTGCGTCAGCACAATTCACGGTACTCGTCACGTCGCTTGAAATCACCACGATCCGATCTTGAAACTGTTCATCCGAGGCTGCAGAAATCACGTCAAGGTTCCCGAAAGGCAGCAGTGAAATCTGGACAAAAAAGAAGACTCGTTTAAGCATGGTGAACGAGCTGCTGCCGTTCTGCCCACTGGCGTCGAAGCCTTGTCCGAAGCTTTTTATATCGTCGATGTGCGCCATAGTCATCCCGGTGGGCATCGCAGAGTACCCCGTGAACACGTGACCGCGGTTATCGTTGTCACACGGAACAGTCTTGGGTATCGGGGAAGATTGTGCGTCAGCACAATTCACGGTACTCGTCACGTCGCTTGAAATCACCACGATCCGATCTTGAAACTGTTCATCCGAGGCTGCAGAAATCACGTCAAGGTTCCCGAAAGGCAGCAGCGAAATCTGGACAAAAAAGAAGACTCGTTTAAGCATGGTGAACGAGCTGCTGCCGTCCTGCCCACTGGCGTCGAAGCCTTGTCCGAAGCTTTTTATGCCGTCGATGTGTGCCATAGTCATCCCGGTGGGCGTCGCAGAGTAACCCGTGAACACGTGACCGCGGTTGTCGTTGTCACACGGAACAGTCTTGGGTATCGGGGAAGATTCTGCGTCAGCACAATACACGGTACTCGTCACGTCGCTTGAAATCACCACGATTCGATCTTGAAACTGTTCATCCGAGGCTGCAGAAATCACGTCAAGGTTCCCGAAAGGCAGCAGCGAAATCTGGACAAAAAAGAAGACTCGTTTAAGCATGGTGAACGAGCTGCTGCCGTCCTGCCCACTGGCGTCGAAGCCTTGTCCGAAGCTTTTTATATCGTCGATGTGCGCCATAGTCATCCCGGTGGGCGTCGCAGAGTAACCCGTGAACACGTGACCGCGGTTGTCGTCACATGGAGCAGTCTTGGGTATCGGGGAAGATTGTGCGTGAGCACAATACACGGTACTCGTCACGTCGCTTGAAATCACCACGATCCGATCTTGGAACTGTTCATCCGAGGCTGCAGAAATCACGTCAAGGTTCCCGAAAGGCAGCAGCGAAATCTGGACAAAAAGGAAGACTCGTTTAAGCATGGTGAACGAGCTGCTGCCGTCCTGCCCACTGGCGTCGAAGCCTTGTCCGAAGCTTTTTATGCCGTCGATGTGCGCCATAGTCATCCCGGTGGGCGTCGCAGAGTAACCCGTGAACACGTGACCGCGGTTGTCGTTGTCACACGGAACAGTCTTGGGTATCGGGGAAGATTGTGCGTCAGCACAATACACGGTACTCGTCACGTCGCTTGAAATCACCACGATTCGATCTTGAAACTGTTCATCCGAGGCTGCAGAAATCACGTCAAGGTTCCCGAAAGGCAGCAGCGAAATCTGGACAAAAAAGAAGACTCGTTTAAGCATGGTGAACGAGCTGCTGCCGTCCTGCCCACTGGCGTCGAAGCCTTGTCCGAAGCTTTTTATGCCGTCGATGTGCACCATAGTCATCCCGGTGGGCGTCGCAGAGTAACCCGTGAACACGTGACCGCCGTTGTCGTTGTCACACGGAACAGTCTTGGGTATCGGGGAAGATTGTGCGTCAGCACAATACACGGTACTCGTCACGTCGCTTGAAGTCACCACGATCCGATCTTGAAACTGTTCATCCGAGGCTGCAGAAATCACGTCAAGGTTCCCGAAAGGCAGCAGCGAAATCTGGACAAAAATGAAGACTCGTTTAAGCATGGTGAACGAGCTGCTGCCGTCCTGCCCACTCATGGCCAGCATTGGGCCGTAGCCCCCAGACAGATGCCCGCCCGACGCTGGAATTTGTACAACTCGTACGTCTGTATAAAAGAAACCTAAAATGAACGTACCCGAAGTGCGAATACATGCCGTACGGCGTTTATTTGAGTCTAGAATGCTGAAAGCGACTTTGCGACGGGAAACTGGGTCGATCACCGAACCCGGAGCAGCAGAGCTTGTCACCTCTTTGAACATCACAATTGAACGACGAGGGGGCACTTGTACGAACGTTGACTTGTACATACGGGAAAGATCCAGGTACACTGGGTCCACGGGAGAGTCGGGGGGAGGTGCGAATACATTCCGTGTATTCACACATTCCAGTGGGCTCATCTTTTGTTGATTCATCGGCGCGTCTCGCCGATGCTTGTAGTCTTGCGCCTTATTAAACTTAACTGACGGAATTGACAGCTCGGCAGACTCATCGGCTGCGCCCACCGTGCTAGTTTAGCGCCCTTCTTTCGCTCCTTGGGATGCTTGAAGTAGGGATGCACACGAACAGCGCGCAGAGGCATGCCTCTTGCTCGCGCTTCAAATTCCAGCGAAGTAGCCAAGTGATGTGCGGCCAACACCTCAGAGGTTCTCGTAGGATTCCGTCGTAAGTCACGCAAAAGTTACGACAACTTTCTTTCGTGAATACAAATTTCTCCTCAGGTTTTGCGTAGGTAGTTTTTTGTCGCAAGTTCGCTTTGTGAATATAACCTCTGGTCTATAATTGCAAACGCTTTTTCTCTCCACTTTTATATATGAGTACTACTTTGGCTATTTTACAATCGTTTGGCTTCTGACCCATTTTTAAACCTGCAAGAGTAGATAATATAAAGAAAAATTGGAAAACGATTCGGCATACTTTTTTAGGAAAGCGTTGGAAATTCAATAATGTCCACACGACTTTCTAATGTCTAACAGTAAAAGGCTACCAAACATCCCTTCTGAGTCGCTTTTCCCGCAACTGTCACAAGTGAATGATGGCCAGACAGAGTTATCAACAGTGTACATGGGGGAAAATAATTATTAAACTCTCTAACAATGCACTGCTCATCGACAAGCGCGTGCTGTTGTGACTAAGCTCTTTTATTGTTGCACTGATTTTTGTGAAATGCGCCCAAAACTTTCTGGGATCTTTTTTTTTTTTTTTTTGAGGAAGTTGTGCATTCTGATATTGAAGTAATTATATTTGAATATGCGCACTGGGCTATCCTAGTTGATAAGTATGTTCATCATCTCTGCTTAGCGATCCGTTCCTCGGGATCTCATTACCTTATGCTGTATTGCTATAGGCTGCCTATAGTCATACAGAAATGTTCACGTCTGGTTACGCCCTGCGTACCTTAAGATTAATGTTACGCGTATAATAATTATGTTTTATGTAGGATGTATCATAATATGTTATACATGCACACTTTTATATATCTTTTTACAGCATGAAGGTTGGACATGGCGACCATTTTGATATGTAGAATTTGTGATGTTCCGAAATTATCTCTCGAAAGTTGAAGCCTGGGCGAGTTGGTATGACATACTTAAAAGGTTAAAACAGCGCAAAAAACGACGAACAGGGTAAAGAAGGACACGAACTGAGCGCTGTAACAGGGCTGAACAGAGAAACAATTAAAAGGGCGCAATGTACTATAAATATATGTTGCTAAAGTTGAAGCCTGGGCGAAAAACGACGGACAGGGTAAAGAAGTACACGGACAGCGGTTTTAACCTTTTAAGACTCTCGGAAAACTGTTGCAGCGTGTATACCTGATGCTCAGCCAAGCTTCAAAATTTTCTATAGCCTGTCAGCTCAATGCATGTGCAGCTACTTTCAAGAAATATGATTCTTTCCGCAGACATGTTCATCGAAAGCACGGAAATATCCTCAGCCGTTCGCATATGCATTACGCTGGGAATGAAGAGTGCGGTGAGGTGTATGAGACAGAAGAAGGGAGAACAAATGATCAAGACGACAACGTAAGAATGACGAAAATAGTCCCTGGAGAAGGGGAACAAGAGGGACCAAAGGACAAACTCAAACATCCAAACGCAGCTATAGGGGACTGGTGCGTGACCGAAAAAGTTTGCCTGGTTGATACGTAGATCGGCACACTGCCTTGAGTAGATGATAATAAAGTCATTTGCAACGCTGTTGCTAACCGTCCTGGATTTTATGGTGTCAGCGAATTTACGTAAGGCTAAGGTTCCTAAATTGTCTGGTTTTAAGGTGACGTCGCTCTTTGTAGCAGTGGGTGCAGCCAACATAACCTAAGTAGCACAAGGCCTGATCACGCCTTCCTCTCTATAGATTTAAAAAAAAAAAAAAAAAAAAAGCCCGTGCGTCTACTTTCCCGCAAAGCACTCGGAGAGCCAATCACCGTGACTTACGGCGGCGGTTCAGCGAATGACGGTGCCGAAACATACGTTTAGACTGAAAAACGAGGTCTGCAGTGACATTCAGCCATGCAAAATGTAGCGCTTGCATTGCTTGATGACACATCGTAGACTGCGGTGTAGTGTCTACTAAATATATGTTTCGGTATCGTCATTCGCTGAGTTGCCTCCGTCAATTGCGGTGATTGGATCTCCGAGTGCTTTGCGGTAAAGTACACACACGGGCTTTTTTAAGAGTGACAGCACCAAACATCATAACATTTGTCCAAGCACCTCGGGCTATTGGCCGCGACGTCAAGGTCACGCGAATATATGATAACAGATATGGGTGGTTGAGATTATCAGCATCTGCTCTGCTTTTTATCGGACCGTTAGTGCGACGTCATGGAAGAAATGAAGTATGCCTTGTCACTACTTACACTCCATAAAATGCCTGCGCGTCTACTTGCCCGCAAAACACTCAAAGAGCCAATCTATGTGATCTACGATAATGCCACAGCGCAGACTTCATTTTTAGGTCTAAACGGATGTTCCGCCTCATCATTCGCTGAGCTGATATCGTAGATCACATAGATTGGCTCTTTGAGTGTTTTGCGGGCAAGTAGACGCGCAGGCATTTTATGGAGTGTAGGTGCATAGCCTCCTCTATACACCAACTCATGTTTACAAACAAACCGGAGCGCCCCTAGCGGACGCCACCGGCGCCGCGCATGCGCGATGGGGGTGTGGGCAAGAAGCTCGCCGTCGCCCATAAACAAACCTTTGAAATGCGATGTTGTTGGCGTCGGTGTAAGTCCCCCTGGTCTTTTTCGCGCTCGAATTGTTGATTCTACGTCTTCATGGCGATGTCTGACTGCTTGAGCGGCGTCAGCGAAATTACCCAGGCTCGTTACACTGCGAGACTTCGCGTGAATAATGTGACATGTGGCGATTCATTCCGCGTGAACGCCGCAGTATGTACGCTAAAACCTGATTCGCATGATGAGATTTCGCTCGTAATTTTCAGTCGCGACGCCGCTCGGGCTGCAAAAGCGTGAACCGTAGCTGAGATGGTCGACGTCGATACTGAAAATCGCAAGCAGAATCGGACCAAGTCAATTAGGCATAGTAAGTCAGTGATAGTCACTCGTAACAATGATCAACATCTCCTTGTATTTACTGTTTACATCGAGCCTGCTTACCAACCTTCAAACTTATGTCTTTTGAGGCCTGCACTTACTTCGTATAGCAAGTACGGGGCCAACATTTAATCTGCGGGCCGGCGTCGTCTAAGAGAGCAGACGACAAGCAGAAACGTTTGAAAGAGCAGACGACAGTTCGAACGATCAGGTGACCGTTTGAACTTGAAGACGCACTGAACGTAGTACGCAGGTGGTCCGCAACACTTGATGGTTTTCTGGCGTTCATGTTGGAATAAAACAAATAAATCTGATGACCACAAGTATCCGTGAATTCAACTCAATGTGCTTCCCGCCTCAAGCAATCGTTGTCCGGCGGCGTCTGCTTTTCCCTTTTCACGCCATATATCCAGATTCTCGGACCGAACCGAGCACGTGAAAACTAACCTTCAAACCTTTCTCGACTCTTTTGGTACGGCCCCAGTCCCGGCGTTTTGATGAAAAAGCAGGTTTTTGTCTGGTTCCCTTCAAAACAACGCAGGAATACACGTCGGCATGGGGACTTCTGCCCACAGCCCCAGACCGGAAGTGCGACCGACGCGCCACCACAGCGCCGTGACGTCACAAAGATGAGTTGGTGTATACTCACAAACCCTGGCAGTTCGACGACGGAGCCATAGAGTGCCCGGTCGCATGATTTGGAGCTTGAGGATCTGGTAGCACAGAGCATCAAAGAGCCATTTCTCGGGGAACCTGGACGTCAACGCACAGCTTTTGCAGCGGCGAGGACCCGAAACACGCTTGTTCGCTCGGGAAAAGATGTGTTTCGGCATCTCACCGGCAGCGGGGCGCC
>NW_024609846.1:99963416-100028174 GCF_016920785.2 Ixodes scapularis
CGCTTAAATTCGCCCTAAAATTGACTCATTTAGGGGTTTTTGATGACGCTAGTGAAGTTTATCATCTGAACCATATGTTTACTAATTACAAAGTTAATTAGTATATTTTGTGTAACTATCTCGTTAATTAGTGTGTTTTTGGAATCCATGATGTCCGTTGTAACTGGCAGTGTGTTCCCCGAAAAGGGATCTTTTTTCTCGAACACCCTAGTTTAGGGATGCTTGGAAGTATTCGCAGAAATACCTGGTATATTGAACGTATGCTCAAAATATTATTTTATGGGGACCATGAAGGACGATTTGGAAGTTCATTTCAGTTGAAATGGATGTCAGGTGTCTTCCAAGTAATGCTGAAGAAGTTTTAGCCACAAGTTGCGCTTGCGGCGCCACACAAATTCATTTAACAGACCCAGCAATATTCACGCCGGGACCGATATGACCGCAACGCCCGAGACAGAAAAATTGCAGCTTTTGAGTCTGTGGACCGTGGCGTCAAGGTAGGCTCGTCAGGCGAATGGTCGAAAGTGAACGGAATGTGCTCGTCTTAGTTTTCAGCAGTAAGTTGTTAGAAAAAAAAAAAAGGTTATTTTACTAATTCAATAACAACGAAAACTATATATTTTTGTCGGAAATGATTACTCCAACCGAAATAAAACACTGTTTAAGTTCGCGGGGTGCGTGGACTGAAAAGCCGAGCGCCTTTCGGTCGCGAATGTTGGGCGGAGACTGACTTGAAAAGCGTTTAGTGTAGCAACAAGATAAGTTTTTTTTTTTTCCCCGCTGAGAAAAACAGAAATAGCGCATCATTGTGTTTTGTCCGTTTTGTCTCGCGGTTCTTGGTTCCACGCGTGAAGGGAGCAGCAGCAACTGTTCCAGGCTCACGCGGCGCAGTCCCCGCTACTCCTCCGGGCCCATGTCAGAAAGCTTCCGTCGGACCATGTCTAGCATCCCCCGATCCTCCCTGCACGTCCATCCAACATTTCATCCAAAGAGACCTGTCAGCGGGAGCAAGGACATCGGTAAACGCCCCTGCACTGCGAGCCCAAGAATCCGTCGCTGTTACGCCAAGCCTCCTCGAACAGAGCCCTACTTATGTCATGTCTCGGGCTAGTAAAGCTGATGGCATTCGGGTAAAGCCTGTCACGGTGATCTGTCTCACTCGGTACGTAACAGTGGCGGCACTCAACAGTATTTATTCTTCGTATACAAATAGCGCCGCTCGCAACGTTGAAAATTGGGGCGAGTTGGTTATGTATTGTTACAAAGAGGGAAACAGCGCCAAAAGTACGGAGGATAAAGAACGAGGAACACACACAAAAATACAAAGGACAAGGAAGGAGGAACACATACTTGTGTGTTCCTCGTTTTTTGTCCTCCGTACTTTTGGCGCTGTTTCGCTCTTCGTAATGTTCGCAACGTGATTGGCAATACACGATGTCGGCCAAAAATAAGGTCCATAAAGACAGTAGCGTTTTCATGCGTTTGACTGCGTTGCGGCGACAAAAAGGGCCGCGAGGTCACCGGGTCATCCGTGCTTCGAGAGAAGCGTTAGCAACCGATTCAAGGAGTATAGCTTGGTAAGCGGCAAACGAAGCACGAATGTTCTGCTCTGTGGTCTATGGTTACTCGCAGACGCCACGCGGTACAAGGCGGTACAACCGTGGAGGTGGGGAAGCTTCTGGAGGAGGACTTCCGTTTTGGAGGGACACGCCCCGAACGATGACCAGAAACGAACTACACCAAAAGACGCCATTGGACGGAAGGGATACCCTCGTGGGCGTTCCTACAAACCGCGACCTCTACTTCCGGCTTCGCTTGGGGCTTTCTCATTTGGGCTGGCATGACCGGTACGCCTGGTTTTGCCCGGTATGTCGCCTCCTTTTTCCTACCTCCATGGGTAGGACGCTCTCAACCATAAAGCGCCACTACGGCTCACCGCGCCACGCTAAATTCTACCGAAACGGACGGTTCACTGTTGACGTCATTATTGATTTTATACGAAATAAGAAGCTTCATAGAACTGTATAAAAGGATTGAGTACACGATTCAAGTTCTCAAAAAGCTGGAAAACGGCCTTTTCTAAAAAAAAATAAAAAAATCGTCTTCATGGTTTTTAGGTATAGTATCTGTCTTCTATAAAAGTTCAAAATTAATACATTTTTAAAATGTATTTAAA
Source organism: Ixodes scapularis (assembly GCF_016920785.2). Lineage (NCBI taxonomy): Eukaryota > Metazoa > Arthropoda > Arachnida > Ixodida > Ixodidae > Ixodes > Ixodes scapularis. Next base: position 99,965,593 of record NW_024609846.1, read on the forward strand.
TCGATTTTTAGATAGTGGCTCGTAATCGCAGTGTACATCCAGCCCCGGACAATATGAACTGAAACACCTGATTCGGACTATCTCTACGCATACAGTTCCCGGAAGCTTTATTATATCTCAAATTGACAGGGGTCCAATATTGAGACATTAAAAGGAAACTGGAGCCTTTCTGTATTCGATAAAAACACTCAAATCGTCTTCATTTGGTCTCCAGCATCACGAATATTTAGATTTCTTTTTTTTTTTAATTTCGTGCAGGGAGACTACAGAAAATCATTTTCAAATTATCGTAATATGACCTCCCCCCTCCTTCCCGGAGCGGGGACGTCCTATTAGGAGTTTTCGAAATCTCCGCTTTGGCGCATCTTCAGCGCCTATCGAAGATATGCACGCGCAATCTCGCTATTTTCAAAAGGTACAAAAAAATAATGTCACGATGGCGTCAGTACGGGGGAATATTAGCGACGTGCGCGACCGAAAGCGTCGCTGTGGTCGGCCTTCCACGATTGGCCCAGAAGCTGACTATGACGTCGGAAAGGAGTATACCATCGACGGAAATAAGAGGAATGAAAGAACTTTAATTTCGACGGTGTTGGCAGTGTTGCTTTGAGAGCGCAATGATTTCAGGCTTCCACCATGCTATTTACAAACACCATCGAACTTGTTGTTCGCAAGGTAATGACGTCACAAGGGGGAACCATAGGAGGGCGCCGCCAAAACATCTCGCCGCTATTACCTGGTAGCTTGCAATTGCACGTGTTGCCCACACGAGCGCCCCCCCCACGCGCTCGGAGGCCGAAAGAGGCTGTGAATGACGTAACAACCGGTCGGAGGTTTTTCACGTTTTCTCGCGTTTAGCTACACGGGGAAAACGATTATGAAATTCGGATTCACGGGATAAAAATACTCTAAAATTCACCTCTACCATTTTTTTTTAGAATTTCTTTAGCTACTTTTTTTTTTTTTTATTTTGCGTTTCAATTTATGTTTGAACCACAACTTCTTTGAAAACTGACAGATGAGCTAAAGAAGCATGGAGGGCTTGTTTCAGCTCATATTGCCCGCCGTAGTACATGAGCACGGACTTCACGGCATGGCGGTTTACGGTGACGCCCTTAAGTATCTCCAGACTGCCGTGGCAACAGTGCATACCCAGAATTACTGTATTATACGTGCTTTCTCAAGAAAATGCTATCCTTCCTGAGTAGAAAAGAAAGGCATGCCAGAGAACAGTAATAATACAGTTGTTGTATTGATTAACATAATTTATTAAAAAACACATCTTAGTCGTGCAAAACTATCGATAACAATATCGATGGTATCAATCGTCGGCAGAAATCTGACTATCGATAGTAAAAAACGATCGATAGTACTATCGATTGTCGACTGCTGAAAACTATCGATAATTCTATCGATAGTCGACTATCGAAAAACTATCGATAGTACTATCGATAGTCGGCTATCGAAAAGCTATGGATGCATTATCGATAGTCGACTATCAGAAAGCAATCGATATTCTATCGATAGTCGACTAGCGGAAAATTATCGTTGATCGGCTATCGGAAAACTATTGATAGTCGACTATCGTAAACCTATTGAGATGACTGTCGGCGGTTTTACTATCGATAGTTTTGCGACATTAGCATTTTGCGTCGATCCCTCTTCTCTTTTTCACGCTTTAATTTTTCAAATGAGACACCAACTAACCCAAACACTTACTCGTTCCTTTCAGCAGACAAAGCGTATTGTTGTTTCTTCTTCTAGAAAACACTCTGTGTACTGGAAATTGCAGTGAATAAATAAATACGACTGTTTATCTTTTACACTAAACAAATTTTGAGTTGCACCTGCCGCTAAGACTAATCGCTAGTGATTTTTTTTGTGTGTGTGTTCAGCGCAACCAAAGAACAGACGCGCGATGATAGCCCTGCACCGTGATTTGTTTCCACGATATCTCTCGCAAGCTTAATTGCCCCCTAAAGCAGCATGCTCGCACCCGTTCCTCTCAGAGGGCTGCCCGGAACTAAGTAGTGAGATTGGGTACCAGCAATCACGTGGTTTATAAACAGGTTTGTGTCGTTATTGTCTATGCGTTTACTTAGGTGCATCAAGTACATTCTAGTCAGTAACGGCTTTAAAAAAACGCGGCTGAAAAAAAAAACTTATTGTGTTTGCGGTTTTGGCTTTGTTTTTTTTTGTTTTTTGCATTTTTGTCGACTAATGCCGTAATGTAATTGGCTTCGATGTGACGATAATAAGGTGTTGGGACATCCATACGCCCTGCGTTATGTAAGCTGTCAAAAACTACAAAACAGCACAAAAAGAAAAAGAAAAACCAGGACAACTTACGTGGAAAAAGTTTTCAATTAAGTAATAGGTGGCGTAGAGGCCCATACCGATGTTGCGAACCACAATGCCGCCGAAGCAGAACTCCATGAGTTTAATGTTGTCCTGAAGATGTGGCGCACACGTGAAAACAAGTTAAATGACATTACTCTTCCAAACGCCGCGTCGATGTACAAGTATAATGAAGAGCGAAGGAATATTGACATGAATGTTTCTGCTCCCAAGACAAGGAGAAAGAAAAAGAGGAGAACACGTTTTGGCAAGGGCACGCTTGAGATACCAAGGAGTTTTATTAGATGAATTAATGGATAATGCTCTATTTTCTTCTTTCTATTTAAGAAAGATGGCAAATAGGGCAAAAAGCAGCTACGAGAGCAACCTGACGGGGCTCTCGCTCCAAAGTGGTAGCTTTCAACGATCACCAGCCCACGCACTGCTATTACGGAAACCCAGAGTGAAGAAAAACAGGCGACGGCAGAGCGGCAACTGTGCACGCGAGTGCAATGGCGTCACAAGGGCCCGGGGGCGGGGGGGGGGGGGGGGGGGGCAGACCGCCCCGTGTGTAACGCTTAGGGGGATGCAGCTCTGAAGTGAACGGGGAAAGAGGGGTTTGGGGGGAGTGCGGCGGGCTACTGCCCCGGGTGCCGCTGACCATGATGACGCCACTGCCCCAGCATTCCACCTCGCCGCGGCGTAACACCACCTTGATAACAAAGCCGTAGTGCTGAATGAGATGGCGTCATGAGAGGAGGTCAATGCTGGGCCCAGATTGGACAAGACGATTACGGCAACGTTCGGCTCAAAGTTTAAACTTGACTCGAAGCCAAGCGTTGACGCGGCACTCGCTTCCAATCTATGTCCAGGGTTGGCTTTCTCTAATGACGCGATCTCATTCAGCACTAAGGCTTTGTTATCTAGGGGGTGCTGAGCGGCGCCTCCTCCCATCTGGATCTGCGCCAGCTGTGCGCCTGACTTCGACGAAAACGAAAGGGCTCGTTTTGATTGACGAAAACCCGGCGGTGTCTGTCAGTTTATCAGCTACGGAGAAAGAAGGAGGAGGAGGGTGAGAGATTGACGCGCGCTGACGTCAGCGCTTCGGACCATTGGGAGCGTCGTACGCGTCGTCCTCTCCCCCTCCTTCTCCCTCTCTCCCTGTAGCTGACAAACGAAAGACACCGCCGGGTTTTTGTAAAAACGAGCGTTTTAATGCTAACCCATTAAAAACAAGGGTTGTAGTTACGAATAGGCTTGAGAAATGCAGGTCATGGCTCATTACGTTCGCACATCCTGTTTTGTGATTCGTTCCTCGATGTTCTAATCGGCTGAACCTGCAGTTTCATTGGCAACGGAGTGATCAGAAGTTGCTTGGGGAACGCCACGCCCGGCCTTTCTCGAGCTCCTAGTTACTGCGTATAAACGCCGTGACGTGACAGACGCAAATGGTCTTCCTCACTTTAATAACGTCATATATGGCGTTTTCTTTTATTCTTTATAGGCATTAAAGAAACACTAAACACCTTATCAGACGGCCTCTTAATCACATATGTGACTCGGATGCAAGAAGCACACGAATGCCTATAGCTGTCGGGTTCAAATCGTGGCCAATATATGTCCCCAGTCATGGTAGAGGCTCGTTGCGGTGTAGGCGTCGTGTAAAAAAATTGTGGGCGCGCGTCATAATTCCATAGGTCATCTAAGATAATCAGAACCGTTTCGTTGACTTTGTTGGTCCCGAAGCACATAAGCCTCCAACGTATTTATTATTATTATTATTATTTTTTTTTTTTTTTGCAACATACCCCAACTTGAGCACTCATCCAGGTGATTATAAACATAAGGTGGACGAATCGGAGGAACACACCCACTCCTTTGGTGATCCACACGTACGGACGCCCTGAAATTTAAATCATTCTGTTAACGCCACATCAACACCTTTCGCTCTAAACTTCGGCCTTGCTAGGGGCTAAAGCCCTACCATCTAGAAGACAAGGCCTGGTCATTACGTCATCGTTAGTGGATCCGGCCGTGTCCTATAGCAATGCGCTCTTTATGGAACGCTGCAAGACGAGCTCGCGGCGACGCGGCCGTGAGCTAGGCCGTGTTGCGGAACCGACTTGTTATGACGTTAGAAATGGGAAGGCGCAGGGTGCCTTTAACGATTTCTTTTCTCGACATGCGATCTTACTCTGGCTGCCAAAGAGTCCTGAGTTTTCTGCTGAAACTTAGTCCGGCGAACGTTGAGCACAATGAAATCTTCTTCGGTCCTAAATGACCTTGTCAATATTGCTGGGCGTTCTTCGTATTTTATTCCACCCTAAACAAATACTAGCCCAGGGGAGCACTGCCCTGCCGATTGTGCTTTCTTCAACTTTAAAGCTCAGCGCGTTAGCACTTTCCAAATTCTCTGCAGCTCCAGAGTGATGTCGCTGTGTCCGGATTAGCTCATGACTTAGCTGGCACTAGCGCCCTTCCAGTTATATTTGTTTTCTTTGTTTACAGATATCACCTCTGCACGCCAGTAGTATCTATGGAAATACCGGTGAGCTAAACGAAGCAAATGGGTTTATCTCATGGCAAATTCACCTGGTCGTTTTGGAGTGCGCCGGAATCAGAAGACCAGATCCGAGGTGGAACACGCGATCCGAACAGAGTCGCACCGCCTCCATATCCCCAGTGGAACATGACCACACCTCCAGGATCGGCGGATGCCTTCCCGTCATTCCCCTTCCCAAGAATTCTCTTCCCGCGGTCCCGGATCTCGAAGCCGATGTTTTCGAAATTGCAGCGCTAAGAACACGCGTTCAACGCACGAGTAAGGTTAATCATGATGTTAGCGATGCTTGTTGATAAACGATGTGCATCAGCGTAGCCCACTTGCCTCTTCATCGGAATACTCATGAGCGGTGTCCAAGTGCGTATGGACTTTAGACCTCTACTGCGAAGGTTCAAAAAGGCAGTCGAATGCATGCGGAACACACAAGCAATCCTCGTCGTCGCTGTTACTCGAGCTACCGCTGCTGGACGAGCTGCTCAAGCAACTTGACGAGGAACTGTCATCAAACAGCAGCAGCAGTATAGCGGGCGGTACTTCGCGAGCGACCATTACGAATTCTTCTGATGCGAGATACCCCGCGAGAAAGGAAGCCACGTGTGCGCACCGAGGACAGGCAGGCTTCAGGTCGAATCCGCCGAAATCGGCGGATCGACTTCTCTCGGATCCCGTTCGAGATCTGGAGTGGGAACTGATCCAAAACGACGAGTGGAACATGTCCGCCTTGATCCCTATCGCCCAGTGAAATAGGCGCGCTCCAGAAAAGTCGATCACGGCGCGCACCAAAACGCCCAGTGAAATTCGCCGCCAGACTGTCTTCGGGTTTTCCTCCATGCAAAGATCAGCGTGTGAAATCGCTCTTGAGGTTTATTTGGCATAGAAGGAAGCCGCAACCGTTTAAAATTTTTGTATAGTAAATCCCGCTTTCAAGCGCGTCAATTTTTTTTTTTCTTTTTTTACTTTTTTGGAATCTGCGATTTGTCTGCATTCTTTAGAAACATATTTTGCGTTTGTTTAACACTTTTAGGAGGCCAGGCGCACAAAAGGAGGATTTTGAGGTACCATGAAAGACATTACGTTGCAAAAGGGGTTGATTTTTAGCCTAATGAGTGTCTCGGGTCAACATATAAAATATTCGCGCAGGATTTATATGAATATTATAAGCTGACAAAGAATCAAATCCCCCAACCCCCTTTTCCCTGCTCGGAATGCATTTTTTATTGAAAATTGAGCAGGAGTTCCTGATTTTCGATAGATAACAAAAACAAACGAATGACTCTATGGGGAAGAGTCGTTTGTCTTATAAGTGGGGAAAAATGGTAGGGAAGAGTGGGGAGGAATGGAAGGGTGGCAGGATTGGGGGTATTCAATATATTTATTCAATGGACATTACTAAAACGTTGATGAAGTGCTCGATTCATGGCGACATTGGTAGTGGTACTTGCAACTATAATGCCGTACCAGCCTGGCGTGGTGTATAGGTATACCCACCGTTTGAGTCGGTGGTGGTCGTCATCTCGGTACTTAGAAGTAGCACACATTCTTTTTTACCTCAGCGTTTTTAAGTTTTCATTATAACCACGCGCTGGAATTAACTAGGACTGTATAGTCGCTGTCCATGCTATAGACATCAACTGTGTCATCATTAGCGTTGCTAAAATCTTGAAAATATGAGCTATTATTACTTACTGTGGATCTCTGTGAGACCTACAGAAATGTACATGATCATCACCTCGCAAGCCAACGCCATGCCTGTCAGCACCTGCAGCAATTGGCAGAGAGATCGAAACATTTCGATCAGCGGCAAAGAAATCCGTTTTCGGCAGTTCGGTGTAAACGCACAATAGATACCAAATTTTAGAAATGATGGCCTGTCCAAGAAGGTGCCGCGAACTTTTTTGTGCAACAGTTTTTTTGTATACCGGTACCATTGTTAAACTCCTTACGATAGTTGTATATTTTATTTGCACTAAAAAAAGGGGACATTCTTTTTATGGCATTTTTAAGAAAGAAAGAAAAGGGTATATTCTTACACCCCTTGTCCCATATACGACACCCCAGAGCTTCCTTACGACGTACAATCCACTGACGTTGAACTGACGGTACCAACTTTCCCGAGCGGCTTGCCGAGTGGTACAACGTATTAACATAGCTAATGTACGCGTGACTGACTGCAAAGAAAGTAATCGTGGTCTTCTCGGCCCCTTCGCAAAACCTCAACGTTTTTTGTTGTTTTTTGTAGTCTTTGATACGCACTTTATTTAGCTGCTTTAAAGTTATATCTCGCCGTTCTCAAGCCCCTCGTAAAAGTTGGAACCGTCAGTTAGACGTCAGTGCGCTGTATACGTCGAATTGAAGTTTTGAGGCGTATTATATGCGATGAAGGGTGTAAGGGCTACAACCGTTTTTTAGAGCATACAGAGTACCTTTATCGACCGCGGTAGACGTTAGCTTACGAGTATAAAGTGACAATCAGCCAACGAATTAAAAAGATTTACGAATTAACCTTTGAAATAATAATTTTAGTTGGCACATTTCGATAAAGATGTGTTGCCTCTGCTGAAATTGAGTCATTGCAGTTATTAGAATTCTTGCAACAAAAGTTTGCCTCGCGCTATTATTTGGCAACTTTTCGGCGAAATATTGAAATTAGGTGCAAAAAGAACGATGAACACTGTAACCAGGAGGAAGTGATGTCATCCTCCAGAGCGGGCGCGGGTAGCGAGTCTACGCGAGCTAATACGGATCATGTGGCAGTAGAAAAGATGCGCCTTACTCTGCTGTTTTCCTGCCCACGAAGCTTTCGGCTCTTTTTTTTTTCTTTATTACGTTACATTAAAACGCTCGTTTTGACAAAAAAGAAAGAAAACCGGCGGTGTCTTACATTTGTTAGCGTCGGGGAGAGAGGGAGAAAGAGGGGGAGAGCGTGACGCGTGCGAAGCTCTTATTGGTCCGGCGCGCTGACGTCAGCATTAGTTAACCTCTTCCTCTTTTCCCGGCGCAAACGAACTGACAGACACCGCCGAGTTTTCGTCAAAACGAGCCCTTCCGTTTTCGTCAGTCACGCGCACAGCTGGCGGAAAGCCAGAGAGGAGGAGGCGCCGCGCAGCACCTCATGGATAACAAAGCTGTACTGATGAATGAGATGGCGTCATCAGGGAAGGCCAACGCTGTACACAGATGGGAAACGAGTGCTGCGTCAGCGCTCGGCTTCGCCTTCGAGTCAAGTTTGAGCCGAACGTTGACGCAATCGTCGTGTCCAATCTGTGCCCAGCGGTGGCCTTCTCTGATGACGCCATCTCACTCAGCTCTACGGCTTTCTTATCTAGGAGGTCTGCCGTCGCCGGTTGTTCTTCGCTCCGAGTTTCCGCAGTTGCGGTGCGTGCATGGGCTATGATATGTGCGTGGGTGCGTGGATGAGGTTCCCTCCACGAATGATATGGATGAGGTTCCTTTCACGAGTGATATGGATGTGGTTCTTTCTACAAGTGATATAGATGACCGCATATCCAAGGGCGTCGACGTACTCTGAGAGGCAGAGCACAAAAACGGATGAAAAATATTACAGGAATATCCATTGGTGGATTCCTAGGGAATGCGTTAGCATGACCGTTAGGAAACGCCACACGTCCGTTTTTGGGAAACCCTAACGCTGACCCGTTACGAGACCAAAAAGAGGCAGCAAAAAATGAAAAATTATAGAGAAAACGCAAGAAGAGAAGGTCAAAAGAGAAACGTGAAGGGTCCAGCGTTAGCGTTTGCTAAAGGGGAACACGTGTGGCGTTTCCAAGGATCATGCTAGCGCATTCCCTAAGAATCTCCCAGTAAATCTTCCTGTACTTGTTTGAAGATTTGGTATGGCGGACACTAGACAGCCTAACTTGACCAGAGAATAGCGCGGAGCTGAATGTAGGTGTCTGGATTATAAGTACTAGGCGTATTTTGACGACGGTCAACATATATCTGACATGAATGTGTCAGTTGAGGTAAACATTTCAAAAAGTAAATAGCAGATTTTAATTTGTGAATTTGTTAATTGTCGCTTTTTACTTTCTGCCTGACGTTCGCTGCAGTGAATAAAGTTTATTCTGAAGGAATCATGCACTTCTTTATATAAAGTGTATTTAAAAAAAAAATAGTTTCTCTTAGAACAGACATCTAGCTACGATGCATAATGCAAGCAATTGGTTTGATAATTCGTTGATAGATCAGTTCAAGATCTGTAATTCAAATCTTAATATATCCAGATATACTTTCCTAACTGTGCATCCCCACGGTGAACACACACTATGCGGCCTTCCACCCTGAATATATAGGTGCATGCCACACAAGAACTAATACACAAAACACGAACTTGCTCCTTTATGTAAAGGGTCTAGGTTGGATTTGATGACCTTGACGCGTTCTCTACCCGCATCAAGTACGTCCAAGGCGGTTGTTAAATTATCTTGGGATGGCTTGCTCCAGACTCTGGGCACAAAAATTTAAGATCCTTACTATGGCTATTGGTATCAGCATTAGTGTTGAGTTGACTCCAAATAAGGACGCGAGCAACTAAGTTCGACTCCGTCCAGGATCTTATCATTAGCCAACAATTGCAATGAAGAATAGACCCATCAGAGAAAAAAGCTCCACCTGTCGTACGCAACAGCAACTAGTGGCAGCCGCCATGCTGCAGGATAGTGCGCGCCGCTGCATACGCTGCGTTGGCCGTAGACGCAAGTCAATTCCTGCCCACGATGCCAACGTACTGCTGCGTACTCCTCTGTAAGCAGAGTGGGTATCTGGACAAGTCTGGCATTAAGGTATACGTATTCGGGAATGTACTCGTTATGGGTTGACGGCGGCGTAGCCGCGCAAACGTTTCCCTGCTGAAGAGCAAAAACGGAACACGAACCGTTCTCACGCTACGCTTCCTTGGGTGTTTGAGTCAGGTGTTTTTAATCTCACTTTGTTGCGTTTGGAGGTAAAGTTTTCAAGTTTCAGCTAGCTTGAAGAAATTAAGGCGTCAAATGCAAATATAATGTTGCTCGTGGTATCGCTCATGGACGTGACAGCTTCGCGAGCGCCTAGCTTCAGGTATGCACGAGCTCGCGGTGCTTCAAACTTGCGCGTGTAAATTATATGTTAGGTACGCATGAAGCCATACGACCTGAAGGCCGGTTCAGACACTTGCGTTTGAGTGCGTTTGACTGCGTTGCGGCGAGAACCGAAAGCGAGTCACCGGCACATCTGTGCTTCGTATGAAGCGTGGAATCCAATTCAAGGAATCATCTTGGCACGCGACATAAGCAGCAGGGATGTCCTGGTGTCTCGCTGCCGCAACGCAGTCAAACGCAGTCAAACGCAACTGTCTGAACCGGGCTTTACGCTTTAACCTGCCTGTAGCGCAGACATCTGTGCAGCGCGTGCTTTATGCAAAGCAACATGCACGCGCTTGCAACTTCTGCTTCACTGCAAAATTTGCTGCTCTACATTTTTCAACTCTAAACTAAAATCCCCCTCAAGAAAAAGGGACTCGACGCATCAAGTAGGAGCTTGTGTCGAATACGTCCTTTACTGGTTAACTTGCGCATTGAAATTTTAGGTCTTAATTCCAAGTAAAAAAAGGCGATTTGACGCGCAACGAGTCAAGCGAGGGCACAAGCGACGAAAGTCGGCCACGAGCAACGAAAATGTTTCACTGTCGCTTGTCGCGTCGCTTGGTTTGGGATTTCTAGAAAACGACGCTCATCGCCTTGGTCGCTCGCTCGTCGCTTTTATGCGGTGTGCTTCATCGCGCGACTGTCCGAGCGACAGCGAAGCGGGACCCCTGCGCCTGTTTTGTCGCACATCCGGAGAGTACTGGCGACTTCTAACTACAGCCCGTAAATTATAACCGGTTCCTATCATTTTTTGATGACATGTTTGATGTCGTAACTACAAATATCTTAGTAATTATCTTTTTCTTGCGTATAGTTGGCCTTTATAGATGCGGCGACCCCGAACCCCTCAACGAGAAAGTTGTAACTTCTGTCGAATTGTCGTTCCGAGTCCGATCGGCTCTTGAAGAAGCGATATACCTCATCATCTTTAACGGCTGGGAGTTGGGAAAGGTCGTTTACCCCAACCCGTGATCGGGAAAACGCTACCTGCAGCCATACAGAGGCGAAGGGATCGACGAAACAAGAACGCTACAGTCAAAACAACCATGTCGGCCGCAACAGGGTCCTTCCCAATGGCGCCGGCCGCCCAATGTTGTTGGACTCGTTCAGCGGATTTTCGCTGTTCCCAGATTTTTTGAAAGGGGTATATAGGACAATCTGAAACGCACATCTGGATATCTGCTGAAACGTCAATTGAAAAAGAAAAGTAATTTTTAACATAAATGTTGACAGTGAAAGTGTTCGTTGACAGTGCCATGAAATCATGGCACCTTGGAGGGCGGAACGTTTCAGCATCGATAGGTGGCTAACCAAGTGCAACCGCCAACATTTCCATTCGCAAGTATGGTCCATTTCATGAATCACCTCCTACGCTCTGGAATCGTAGTTAACTAGGCTTCAGAACCCATTCTCTTCATGCGGAGTGACTATCTGTTGCGGAATCTCTGACTTGAACCCACGCGTCCACACCATAGCACAATGACTCGGGATGAGTTTTAGAACGCAGCTCTTAGGCGCCCTTTTCCGGCTTGAGCGGCGTCGCCGTCGCCGTCGGCGTAAATGCGCGTTAATTTATGGGACGTTTCCCATAATGACGTCACACGTGACGTCACGTGTGACGTCGCGAGTGCAAAATTCTCCTGCCAAATATGGTGGGAAATGTTTCTCCTAATCTTAACGCTACACTTGGAGCGGAAATATTACCCTCGTTACGTCACACGTTACGCCACACAACCCGGGAAAATATTCCATCTAAATCGAGCGGAAAAGATTTCCACTAAATTTCCCCGCTAGATTTAGTGGGAAAATTTTACCCTCGTGAAGCGACACGTGACATCACGTCTGACGTCACACGTGACTTCACACGTGACCTTCTCCATACCCTCCCCTCCTCCCCCTTAAGAGGTGCGCTCTAATTCGGCATTACAGAGAATTGTAAACGTCTTTCATTATTTCTTTCTTTATAACGACAGAATTACTTCGAATGCGTCGAAGAAGCGTCCAGTTTCATAAGACCCGTTTAGTCGCTCTTGTAAAAACGTTTATAGGATACTAATCGAATTCAAGGCTCCATGGTTTCTGTGCGGGTTTCGATCTGGATAAGCACCGTACCGGCATGCTGTCGCGTGGTGCACGTTAAAGGCCCCAGGCTAGCAGATGAACTGCACTGGCTGAATTCCTCTCATACAGCTGGGAGACAAGTCGCTCGTTGTGGCAGACTAAGTTCTAGGCTGTATAAACGTACAGACAAGTTAGACAACCCAATTTCCTTTTTTTTTTTACTGCTCTTCAAAAATTGAAATGGTTTGTAAGACGCTTTATACAATTGCTTTTTGTTTTTGTTTTATTCATATGATTACATTAAAGTTTTATAAAATCCCATAAGTAAAAAAAAAAATCCCCAGATTTTTTTTTCGTGGGTACGGGAGATTGGACTTTTTTTTTATTCTTATCTTGAATATAACGTGTAATGCATTAGAAACACGCAGCAGATTTGCTTTTTTTTTTCTGGGTTGAGTATAATTAAGTTGTCACGCTAAATAACTTGGTATGTGAAGATCTCTGCCCTAAGAATAACTGGTTTCTCTCTCAAGCAAATGAATGTTTTTGAGAACATCTGTGGACGAAAGTCAGGCTTTGAGTCGAGCGTGCGTTCGAGGACGCAGTTCCCGGTGAATGCTTCGGGACAGCTATAGCCAGACTTGTACACGTTACCGAAAAATAGTAAGGAATTATATTTACAATTACTCAAGGTTAAACTGTAATTTATTACAATTACCCTCCCATAAAAGTAACGGACCGTTACCCCAGAAAGTAATCCGTTACTTTCGTGGCGTTACTTTCTAGAATATTTCCTCAAGTAAGAAACAAAGGGAAGAGGGTTATTCAAGTTCTTATTGTTGTAACCTGTTTCATTTAATGACCTTGAGTATTTTGAGCAACAGCTGGCTCTCGAAAGTCTCGTCAGACATTTTGCGTTATTTCTTACTCAGTAGGGAGTTTTCGTAGATCGTTTTCGCCGTCCCGCAAGGCCCTCCGCAACCCGCTACGATAGCGGGAACTCCACAGTCAAGGCTATCGGCGCGCAGGCGCAGTAGCGACTTCTTCGTTGCGGAACGCTTAGCGGAGGGGGAAGCGCGGTCTACGAAAACTCCCTAGTATGTCGACTGCTACGCTGAACACCCTCAGAACTGAGGCAACGGATGGGAGTGCCGTATTGTTCCTCACGAATGCTTCATTCTCTGCACTGAGCTTCTTCAGCGAAGCAATAGAAGTACAATTTACCTCGAAGATAGAACAAAGCTTCGTCGTTGCAGCCGTTGCCCGATATACCAGAGTTTTAGTAGATCGTTCCGATACCTCCGATGCCTCCGATAACGATATGATGCATGCGCAAAGGCGGCGACGGGGTATCGGGTATCGTTATCGGAGTCATCGGACCGATCTCCTAAAATTCTGCATTGTCTAAATCGTGAAGCTGTGGAAGTCTCGTACATCTAGCCAAAACTAGAATGAGAATTGATTTATGTCCATCTTATTACCGACATATATTGCCAGACAATAGCAAAACATAGTTGTAACAGCAAGGGGATAATTAAGTAATAAATAAGGTTTGGCTCAATATCTTCTTCCTTTGGTTCTGAACAGGTCGAGCCTCGGTTGAGACGTTGGTGAATAAAAAAAAAAGTTTCCACTGTATAAGTTATAAAAAAAAAGACACTCATAGGAACAATTAATTATAACGTCGGTTAAAACAGGAAAATGTAAACGCACGTTTGCCGTGTGTACCTTTCTTGGTGCCGTTCAAAAACGCACGAAGCACGAACCGACTGCAGTTTACTCCGGTGTTCTCCGGATAGATATCCGCTGATGCCACGGGCAGCGAAGGGCAGAGTACTAAGTAAGCCGCGCTATGGACCCACTCAAGAGTTTCACTCTCTCCTCAAGCCCAGAATATCAAGTCTGCGTCAGCCACCATTATGTTTTATTTGTAAAAATATTTGCTTGAGATAAAATGCGTCCTGCTGGGGCAAAACAGGAAGAAGAAGAAAGGAAGACTATTACCATTTTCCAAACGCTCGCAAAAAGCTGACTCACAAAAAGGGTGACTGGGATGGAGATAACCTGGCTGGAATTCACAAATAAAGTGGGCCAACCCAAGAAGTTGTACTACAAAGAAGTAAGTAGCTAATAAAACAGTGTCAAATAATATAAAAGATGCAGAAAAAATACATCCTATTTCCTAAGACAGTGGTTCTCAGCCATTGATGTTTCGCGGAACCCTTGTGAATCGGCGGGGATGATGGAGGACCCCGTGCATGGTGAGAGGAAGGGAAAGTATAGGTTATTTATAATAAAAAAATAATAAATGGACGTAATTAAGTGCTAGTCTGAAATAGACTTCTCTTATTCACTTATACACCAGAAAACGCACCCGAAAATTGGAACGCTTCTTCTCAATCTAAAAAAAAAAAAACTTTTATTGCCGGGCTTTTCTGATGAAGCAGGGCTTCGCGGACCCCTATTTGAGAACCACTGTGACCTAAGAGATGGTAAGTGTGCCGGAACGAACGAGGATGTTTGCGGCAATAACACCTTCACATATCACAGTTCTTTTTGTGGATTTTAAGGTAGACGGAGCGTTGTCTCGTGTTGTGACATTATGAAAATGGTCGTAGTCACTATCACCGAGAAGGACATTGTTGAATCTTGTCTGTGCACTTAACGCCTCGAGCTTCTCGAAGAGGCACACAATCACTTGGTGTCCTCCTCTCCCCGTCTTCGATCGCAAAGAAAAAAAAAGAAGGGACTAAAAACAAAAGGATATAAATTGCTCCCTCCCCCCTCCCCCTTTTTGTTTTTTTAGAAATGTTTGTTTGGATTTTTTGTTAGGGTCTAAAAAAAAATAGATTCAGGAGCTTGGTGACGAAATTACAAGTAATTTCGTTACTTGTAACGGATTACGTACAAGTCTGGCTATAGCTAGCGCACGGTGTCTCAAAAATACAAAAACGAAATTTTTTTTTATTTATTTTATATATAAACTACGCACTGCCCAGCGCTCATTCTCAGTCCAAATGTAGCGCTAGCGTGGTCCAAACTAGATTCCAAAATTTCAGCAATTACCAGACCATCGTGATTGTCCAGGCAGCCAAAACAACAACAAAAACGCAGCTGGACGTTTTCATATGAGATCGAACAATTATGTCCGGTGACCGTTTTTAATTTCGATGAAAAAATATATTTTGCTGGCTTTATGCCCGGAAGAATATAACCTATCCTTGTTAAAAAAAAAGAAAAAATTGTCTTCGCGAAAAAAAAATTGTAAGCACACTCTCCGTCACGAGCGCGTTTTGCGTATCGCGCGATGTTGACATTTTGGGCGGCTTCCCCAAAAACACTGTTCTGGCTACAGGAAAGATGGACAAAAAGTATTAATCACCAAGTATTAGAGTAGTTATTTTGAGAAAAAAAAATCGCAAACACGGCACATCCGCAATAACGCGCTGGATTAAATATTATTTTTCTCCGTATCTATAAAAGCTAAGGTCTTCAAACTTTGCCAGTGTGTTGCCCTGTATATAGTTCACCTTTGCAAAGCCACCGGAGCGACTTTGCAAACAGATCCGCCTACAGCCTAGCCGGTAACATGATATAGGAAGTAGGGCGCGGCAAAAACACGGACCTGCGCCGCCTTTGAGCGCCAATAGATCCGCCGCCATGAAGGGCCGCACAACGCGTAGAAGATAAACGATTATTAAAAACAAATATATTCCGATTGCCTGAGATCGTTTGTATTGGGCATTTTTAGATAAGGTCGAACGACCATGTCCGGTCCACATTTTTTTATTTTGATTAGAAGATATATTTTTTACTTCTTGTGCAAGCGCAGAAACATATTCAAACTTTTTGCAGAAAATAAAATTTCTCTTGAGGAAAAAAAATATCACAAAGTCGCTGTCAGTATACGAGCATGTTTTCGCAACTTGCGTGAAAAATTTTGGATATTTATTAAAGAAAAACTGTTGTGGTCTTAGGTTTAATATTTTTTTGTGTAGAGAATCTACATAAAATAAAAGGAGGTAAACATGCATTATCGATTACGAAGCAATTCAGAGCTTTATGGGTCCGGATCTTGAAAGACTGGAAATTCAATTTTTTTTAATGATTTGGACGCGTCTGTTTTATATTCGCATAAATTATCATTGAAATTAAAAGCCAATAACGGTTATAAAAATAAAAAAATAAATACACTGAAGTGTAGACAGGTTACCGATTTTGCAATAAGTGGAAAATCAGTTTAAAATGAAGGCCATCGTAATTTTTCTTCTACTTTTCGCAGATAAAGGCTGATAATCTGAGGCCAGATTCATAAAAAACCTCTTACCTACGACAACTTAGCTACGAAGTTCGTAAAGTTACGATCATCGTAAGATGAGACGAGAACGGTATTCTCAAACCCGTTCTTAAGTGAGAGGAGGAAAGTTACGACCTCTTACGGAGAAACGATGACTTCCGGTGCTGTTGCTATGGCAACGGCGTCTTCGGCAAAACGAAGAACCAATTAGAGAGCTAGGCATAGTTCGGAGCACGTGGATTTTTAATAACAAACACAGGCTAACCGCTCGTTGATAGACAGCTCCGTGTATGTCCTGTCCTGTCTGTGTGTAAATGTGTAGTGTTCAAGCTGATTCTCATAAACGCGGGCGACCTTTCCACCACCGCTTGTCTGGGGTTCGTGTCCGTGCAGTGGTATGTCGACGCTAACAGGATTTAAACGCTTCGTTGACTGCTACAAACTCGATCGTTACGAAGTCAACACAACTGTCATCGTTGGTAAAAGCCCCGTGCCAGTCGTTTGCAAAGCGAGTTAGAAGGAAACAAACCGCCGCGGCGTTTCTCGCGGGCTCGGAAATGCAGGAGTGAGCCGACGTTAAAAAAGATACGTTTGAACTACGAGAGTGTCAGCAAGAGTCACGCAAATACCTGTTCACACTCGGAGCGGACGCGTGCGTTTGATCGAAGTGCTGGATTCAGACTGCGTTTCGGTAAGCGCTTCGGGACCGATCTTCTACGATTGCAACTCGATACTGACGTGACACTCGGCAAAGAAAGGTTGGACCGGCATCGCGTAGCTCCCACAAACTGATACAGCTCGACAGTTAAAAATGGCATACTAATAACAAAGTGTACATACCGTGTTGCGAAGGTAATCTATACGGCGTTTATTTGAGCTCTATATCACACAAAACAAGGAGATAGAATCGAGGAGTCCCTTTTCGACGACAGCGTTCGTCACCGCTGCCTCGGAAAACAAGGTGATCGAGATGATAAGGGGAATCGGTTGACCTCTGAAATTTAGTTCAGCTATCAAACTACTCATACGGGGAGGGTCCACAAGGGTCGCGCGGGCATATTCCATTCAGCAAGCCAGCCGGTCGTGGGCAGACGGTCTTGGCCAAGGACCGTCTGAGCAATGCTGCGCCGGAACGGGTCGGAGTGCCTGCTAGGCCTATATATTCTGCCGAGCTCGCTTGGTCGGTGGGATCGTCGCCTTTGTTGCCTTTTCCGGGTGTCTGGATCCAGCGTTCATGTTCGTCGTGGTCGGTTTCAAGTACTTCTTCATTTTTTTCTTGCTGCTTGAAGTCGGGACGCGCAAGAAGAGCAGGTAGAAAAATAAATGTCCGTTGGGTCGTCGCGACCGAGCAACTGAGCGACGTTGTCGGCCATGTTAATTTGATCGTAGAAAGTGCGTAAGACAGCTTCGGAGCTGTCGTAGGATTTTGTCGTAACCTGCGCAAAAGTTACGACAATTTCGTTTCGAGAATACGGATTTTCTCTCAAATTTGTCGTACGAATTTTTTTCGTCGTAAGTTCGCTTTGAGAATCTGGCCTCTGTCCTATTAGGCCCTTCAAAATACGTTGCAATTTTTTTTTTTATTTTACAGGGTTTTAATTATACAGAATTGCCGTAACGGGAGTAGAGAAAGATAGGACGTTGCCGATTTCAAACAAGGGCAAGCAAGAGGTCGAAAAATGTAGGAAGTCTGTGAAGAGAAAGGACTGTGACCGGAGTTCGTGAAAAATAAGAATTTATACAAAAGATTACACGTGAGTTTGAAGCACAAGTCAACAATTTAAATACAGATTCTGGGATTAGTAAATTTCGGATCCTACTCTTCGTGGAGAGGCTGGGCTGCTGACGACCAGGTTTAAGTAGGGATAAGAAAGAACACATGTTTAAAGTGGTAAAATTTAAACTAATTTAATTAATCAAGATTCTGTGCGCACATTCGGACCTTGTCGCGTGAATTCTTTCTGCCGGACGCTGACCTGAGTTGGTCACGGCGCTCTCCTGGCACTCCGAGGAGGAACTTTTTTTGTTTTTTTCACTTTTGCCTGTAGCGACCACTGTTCGTTTCTTCTCAGTGGAACCGCAAGCTCGCCACCTTGATCTGCTTTTGCAATCATAAGAGACTTTACTTTTAAAGATATATCTTTTCTGCGGCTACTGCTCTTCCTAAAACAGCTGTGGTTGCGAAGTGTCGGACCGCGTACACTGCCACGAGTGACAGGACTGAATTCCACGCACAACGGAAACAGATTCCCAATCCTTTGCTTTCATGTCCCTGAACGCCTTGACGTCAGCTTTCGGGAGGTGGATTAGTTTCACGTTCGGCAGTTTAGTGTTCAATGGGGCAACCATCACTGACGGCGACTTCATCACCGACTTGGTGGGCCGTCGGAGGCTGAGCAACGTTGCCTGGTGCTTGATACGACCCCCGACTCAATCGCAGGCACTCTTGCCATGTCAAGTTTCTGAAAAAATACACCTCGCTGACGTGGACTTGTTTCTCCGCAGCTCGTGTAGTTGGTACTTCTTCTTAAAGTGGTTTGCAGCACCATCACTTTCGTAGGTCACATGAGCGTGCCCAAATTGGATTTCACGATTCTCCAAACCATATTCTTATAAATTAAGTTACAGACAATCTGATTCAATCGCGATTATTTTTCCTTTTTTTATGTATCTTTATTTTATACGCGTTGTGCGGCCCCCCACGGCGGTGGATCTATTGGCGCTTACACGCGGCGCAGGTTCAGGTTCTGCCACGCCCTACTTTCTATACCATGTTACCACCAAGGTTGTAGGCTGATTCGTTTGCAAAGTCGTTCCGATTGCTTGCTTTACGTCGCGTAGACGGAGACGCTATACGCCGGCTGTTGAAACAGGCACCGCGAAGCATGTTACAGGATGGCGCACCTCGTACAAGCGACACAAAAATGCCCAGCGGCTCCCCCCCAAAAAACTGTTCTGGCTACAGGTCGAGAAATATTCCCTCGCCAATTTGGCATAGGAAGGATTGACAAAAAGTATTAATCACTGAGTATAAGGGTAGTTATTTTCCGAAAAAAATCGCAAACACGGCACAATGCGCAATAACGCTCTGGATTGAAGAATACATTTCTTCGTATCTATAAAATCTAAGGTCTTCAAACTTCGCCAGTGTGTTGCCCTGTATATAGATAATCTTTGCGTGAAATATTGTTCTCCTGATTAGCGGTAGAAATTGACGACAATTGCTCACACAGGGGCATTTAACTAAAAATGCACGATTTTGAAACTCATTTAACAAAAAGGCCATCTTTAATAATCTTTAGTCTCTGAAATTGACGTTTGTAATGTGTACTAACAGAGTCTGCAAAAACATGATGCAATATTTGTGTGGTTTTCACGTTATAAAGCGAGAAACATGGCCAAATTGACGCTAACGCGGTTGCCATAAATGCGGCGAGCACATACCTGTTCTTCACAGTTTCATCATTATTAAAAAAAGCGTAAAAATGCTATGGGATGGTCACGAAAAGACAAATTGATAGCACAGAGGTGGACGCTAGTTTTGAAGGGGAACTTCATAACATTTTCGTACAACCGACCCAAAAATGCCCATGGGCATTTTTGTTTCTGGAATTTCGTGGGAGAAGGATTTGCCATGATTTGGTGGGTAACCAGCCGTGACAAAAACAGAGCCACGTGCTTTCCCTTAGCCAAGCACGTGGCTTGGCGGAGCTAAGCAAACAACGGGATCACGGAGGAGAAGGGGGAGGGGGGGGGGGGCACAAATTGTCCAGTAGGCCTTGAACCAAACACAGGGGGCTCAGCATATCGCCAGTACCCCCTGCCACGCGTTCGTAGTGTTGGATCCAGTCCTCGACACCCTCGTGGACCTCGCCGTGGAAGGGCGCCGGCGTACGAGGGGCGACTGGCAGGTAAACGACGGGGGAGGCAGAGGCCGGAGTCTCAGTTTGCAGTCCCCGGGAGGTCATAGTTGGTTTCGTCGACTTCTTCCTCTGGGGGGTCCGGTAGAAGCCCGAATTCCGCGGGTTGATCTTTGGTGCGGCGACTGCCTCGGGTCTTGGTAGTTTCCACGAATGGTCTTATTAAGCCGGGGACTGGGCTGGCGCTGCGTGGCCTCGGGGGGGTACGCTTTATGGGCTGCGTTACACCGCACGTCCACCAGAAATGCCAAGAAGGACAGAAGCAGAAGCGGGGAAAATCCCGTTTCAAACTTAAAGTTTCATTAAGGAAGAACTTGTGGAAAACTAAAGAACAGGCGTCGGGACAACAGAAAAGCGGGCGACGATTTCACGGAGTAACAGGAAGCGAGAGCGAGACTGACTCGACAAGGTCCCGCAAAGCTCCTTATCTACTGCGCGTCGGCACCTCGAAAATTCGTCTCAGAAGGTTCGAGTGTGGAGCGTTCGGAATGAGAACGAACAGGCACTTTTCGAGAACAAAAAAGTAGGACGAAATGATAAAAGCTACGTCCGAGTAAGAATAAACATGAATCTTCTAGAAGTCTGTGACCCAGCGTTACTTGCTCAGCCCTGCGCGCGGATTTATATATATATATATATATATATATATATATATATATATATATATATATATATATATATATATATATATATATATATATATATATATATATATATATATATATATATATATATATATATAGATAGATAGATATATATATAAGTGAAAGATGCGTACTGTCGGAGTTACTAATTCGAAGTTTATTACGACGTTTCGAGCGGGGACCGCTCTTCATCAGGTAGCGAGTGTACAGCCCGCGAATGTTTATATACCCCTAAGAAGAAATGAGAGGGAGTAAGGTGCAGTAGGAAATGGAAACAGCGTTGACAAAACAGATAGTTTACACAGATACACTGATCAAGGACATCCCTCCAACCTTCCCTTCATTTGTTAAGGACACCAGCCACTTCCTGCAGAAAATTTCCCTACTAGACATTCCGGATAACGCTTTTCTCGTAACCCTTGATGTGGCTTCCCTATATACAAATATACCCCACAGAGACGGAATTGCGGCAGTGATCGAAGCGTATGAACACGCTCAGCACACACTTGACATCGGGGGGGTCGTCCTTTCGATTCTGACTAAACTGGTTTTGGAGAACAATCCCTTTGAATTTGAAACTAGGCACTTCCTGCAGACCAGCGGAACCGCTATGAGAAATAAGATGGCGCCAAATTACGCTAAAATATTTATGTCACAACTGGAAACCACCTTTTTCGCTGAACGCCCCACTCAACCGCTGTTTTACACAAGATACATCGACGACATATTCATGATCTGGGCCGGTGCTGAAGACGAACTCATGAAATTTATCGCCGCCTTCAATATAACTCACTCATCGATAAAATTTACTCACTCCGTATCACAAAAGTGCATAAACTTCCTGGATGTAACTGTGGAAATTGCCAATAACAAATTAAGTACGAAACTTTACAGAAAACCTACCGATAGTCAACAATACCTCCATCTTAACAGCTGCCATCCTCGACACTGTAAGACTAGTCTGCCGTACTCTCAGGCGCACAGATTTAAGCGCATATGCTCAGACAACAACGACTTTGAACAAAACGCTCAGGAACTGAAACGCGTACTAACCCAGCAGAGGTATCCAGCAAATGTAATCGATGACGCTATAAACAAGGCAAGAAACCTCGACCGCTCAGACATCATTGGCAACCGAATAGAGCGTCGTCAAGAAAGCAGACAGTCTAACCTTATTTTAACGTATACAGGCAATCTTCCAAACATCAACAAAATATTGAGCAAAAATTACAATCTTCTGTCACAGAGCGACCGCCTCAAAGTAATCTTTCCCGCCGCTCCTCGCGTCGTCTATCGACGCGGCAGGAATCTCCGGGACGTCTTAGTAAAATCAAAAACTACCACTCCCGCAAACCTAGGTTGCCGACCATGCCGAAAGCCCAGGTGTAAAGTATGCAAGCACATGTTAGAAACAAAGAACGCCACGAGCACAAATTCAGAGTTCACGTGGAACATAAGGGGTAGCTACGATTGCAGCACGTCAAACGTGATTTATCTCCTGCACTGCAATGTCTGTAATAAACAGTATGTCGGACAGACTAATTTGGCTTTCAGACTACGCTTTAACAACCACAAATGTCACGCACAGACACTCCCCGACCTTCCGCTCTCAAAGCACCTGTCTCTTTCTAATCACTCAATCAAGCACATTTCTGTTGTAATTTTGGAATCAGGCTTCAGCACAAAAATTGAAAGAGAGCAAAAAGAATCATATTTTATTTATAAGTTTAATACCTTCAACCAGGGCATTAATGAAAGTCCGGGAAGGCTGTTTAGTTTGCAGCTGGCTCGTTGGAGAGCTGATCCTCTCCGCCCTTGAGCTTCTCTAGATGCACACGCTGAAGACACTAGGAGATCTTTAAACTTAACAATCGATAGTTAAACCACATCCTAATGCGTTTAAGCCCGAAGACAACCTCCACAACGGATAAATGCGGCTCAAGCGGTTAATCTCAGGCAGGCATAGACTGTCACATCCCTACCACTCCTTATCCAAGGAAAAATCCCCCAAAGTGTTTAACTTCGACCTCTAGCACAAAGGAATGCCATGGGATTTGGGGGCGTCGGTGGTCACATGTATCCTATTTCTGGTTTGAAGTCTTTCCCTTCCCAACCCAAGACTTTCAAACACTTTTTATTTTTATTTTTTTATTTTTTTGTGAGAGTAAATAATCTCTCCACCAACTTTCTTTTTTTTTTTTTTTTTGCGCGCAAGCGTAAATAATCTCGTTTTGCAAACCGATTTTTTTTTTTTTTTGATGATTGTCAAGGTTTGGTGCCCTCTCCTTTCTGTGTAAACTATCTGTTTTGTCAACGCTGTTTCCATTTCCTACTGCACCTTACTCCCTCTAATTTCTTCTTAGGGGTATATAAACATTCGCGGGCTGTACACTCGCTACCTGATGAAGAGCGGTCCCCGCTCGAAACGTCGCAATAAACTTCGAATTAGTAACTCCGACAGTACGCATCTTTCACTTATTAACTTTTCCCGGCCCATTGTTTTTATATTTACCTTACTTTACCTATATATATATATATATATATACACTTTTTTGCGTGTGTGGGGGGACTGCAGTTCTTAGTTTACTCAGTCTTAAGTGTAAATTTAAAAACTAGGGATTTTTCTAATTTGGCGTGTTAAGATCGCAGCGGCTTCGCGGAGAACTGTAACACTGATGTACAGATAACATCGAAACCGGTTGCAGCAAAATTAAATGCGGTAAAAACTAAGCACGTGGAGATAGGTGGAGATAAAGAGCTCATATTTGTTACGTTCATCCACCATCTCAAAGCGGACAGAAAGTGAGGGAGAGGAGGAGGCGAGAGCGAGCGGGGAAGTCAGAACGCCGAACTCTGATTAGAGCCATTAGTGGGTAGAGGCAAAGGCTTTGGCCCGACTGCGCTAGCCGAACGCGTTAGAACTAGAGAACGCCGACGTCCGGCGTTGGGCTTTCGCATTCAAACTCGTTCGACGAGTGCAGTGGACAGAAAGACAGACTAGCTTTATGTCTACCCAGGAACCATGCTTGACGTTCTAACGTCTGTGCGCACTCTCGCCTCCTCCTCCTATCTCTCTCAGTTTTTGCCCGCACATGTGAGAATGCGGCCACTGTGGTGTTTATCTACTCACGGCAAATACGGCGATTGTCCGCAACGTGGTGCTTGGCCTCATGGTTCGATGGTTCTCTGGAACGCTCTACCGCATCCTTCGCGAAATTGCGCCCTCCTCTGGTAGAGATGAAAACAAACACAGCGTCGCGTGCAAAAGGCACGCCCGAGCTTGCACGTTGATAATGCATAAAGTGGTCACTTTCGGGAGACTGGATCTGGTTTTAGAAGAATGTGTTTTACGGTGTTGTTTGGAGTCACGTTAGAAACATACGGGACGTTTCGGCTGTCTGAATACTTAAAAAAAGTGTGGTGCACGCGACGGTTCCCGGTCCCGTTGAGCAAGTCAAGAGATTGCATGCGGTGTGCCAAACCGGATAATTAACGCAGATTAATTAACTAACTTCTTTAAATATCACGCGAAAACCCTCGAATACAATGGTTGTAGATCTCGTTGAAAAACATTCCATCGTGTAATTTTCATAAAGGTAGTCTTCGTGTGTCTATTTTTTGTGTGCAATATTTAAACCAATATTACGTGACTACCCACTATAGTCGGTTGCAAGCTAAGAAAAAAACGGAAATGCCTCTCAGAGGAAAATGTAATCCTACGCCGAGAAACGCCAGCCAATCGTTTTCATGACGTCACAATTCCGTTAACCAATCGCGATCCTTTTTACAAAAAAAAAAAAAAAAAAAAAAAAAAAAAGTTTAACATGGCTGTTGGCCTTAGCAACGCGACGCTAGTTTCTCGTGAAAATTATTCTGCTTCTTTGTACCGTGTTTTACGTGCCCGAGGTTACGCCACGAAATCTTAAAGGTATCGGCTTGCGTTTGCAGCAGTTTTAGCGCGACAACGTGAGAATCCAGCGACGCTATCGCCAACGAAAATTTCGAAGCGGGCGCGAGGCTTAGCACTGCTGAAAGGTATGTTAGACGGTATGTTAGACAGTATCTTGGACAGAAAATGAATTGGGAAGACGGTACATTGGACATGACTTTCTTTCTTTACTAAACAGCTATTTCGTTGACAAAAACGTATTCTAACTTATTTAAATGTCCTGAATGAATTAAATAAATATTGTAGCAGTTTAAGACACGTTTCCTGGAGGAAGAAAAAGCAACGTTGCTAGCGAACTACTTTCTCGACGGCGGAGGCACTTCAGATGGGAGCAATGCGCTTGTGGGTGGAGCTAAAAGATTGTTCTCAGGTTGCATCCGACTATAGCGATCTCCGATGTTCATGCCATAGAGTTATTACAATGTACGCTAGAGGTTCAAGTGGCGCTACCTGACGCAACGATCGTTCTGGCTTGGCTTGATAAAAAGTTGCTGTAAACCACCAGGTTCCCTTCGTTCAGTCGTTCCTCCCGGGTTTCGGCACCAAATTTTTGTTGCAGTCGCTGCGGGTCGTCACAGTAATCGTTCCATTGTCACAGAACGAGCAACACTTTAATATTTACACCGCTGAGAATAATACATCGACATTCGAAAGCTTGCAAGGTCAAGACGTTCAATCGTTCGCGTTCATCGTCGTCGTCGTCGTTCTCTTGATCCTTGAAGCAGAGCTGAATCGCGACATTACTGTGACTTCAAACACTTCTGCTCTCGATCCTGTCTCCTCGAGGGCGTCTCGAGGGAGTTCTCCGCACCTTTCCTTGGGCCATTCTGTCGCTGGCAGTGGCAACCAACTCGGCCCCGACCACCACAGTGAACTGGAGACCAACTGGAACGCGGTCAGACCTCGGGTCATGAGGTCAGCGGGATTTTCTTTTCCCGGGCAGTGGTGCCACGTCGCGCCTTCACAATTGCTCTGGATCTCTTGCACTCGATTCTTGACGAACAGCTTCCATCGGGAGGCCTCTCCCCTGATCCAGTAAAGCGTGATCATTGAATCCGTCCAGAAGTGAACGTCCTTCACCTCAAGCTCAAGGCAGGTTTGAACGTATTTGGACAACCTTGAGGCGATCAAGCTGGCCATCAGTTCCAATCTCGCCAGTGTGACAGTCTTGAGGGGCGCAACTCGGCCTCTTGCGAGCAATAACGTCGTCGTCGTCGCTCCTGTGTCGTCGGTAGTGCGAAGGTAGACCATGGCTCCGTAGGCAGCGGTGCTGGCGTCGGCGAAGATATGCAATGATCGGTGGGTCACCTTGCCTTGCAATCCGTCGTCGCAAAACCTTGGGATCTTGACCCTTTCTAGCTCGACAAGTTCGCTGCACCACCCGGTCCACTCGTATTGGAGGTGATATGGTAGCACATCGTCCCAGTCCAGGCTTAGTTTCCAGATTTCCTGGAACAAGATCTTGGCTCTCACGACGAAGGGTGCCAAGAATCCCAGAGGGTCGTAAAGGCGAGCTGTCGTTTGCAGCACGAAGCGCTTCGCATTTTCTTGGAGGCGAGCAGTCTCCATCACGTGCTCCGGCGAAAACATGAGACTGTCCCCTTTGGGTTCCCAAGTTACTCCGAGCACCTTGAGCACGTTCGCGACTTGTCCGAGTGGTTTTTGGCCTGCGCCGTCCTCCTCGAACACCTCCGCTAGTGCTGCGCTATTTGAACCCCACTTGTGGAGTCTCATACCGGCCTGCCTAAACACCTCGTTCGCCTCGGCGTACAACTTCTTAGCCTCGTCTTCGTTGCTCGCTCCGGTCAACAGGTCATCAACATACACGGACTTGCTTAATTGTTCGGCCGTTGTTGGGTATGTGTTCTCCATCGCCACGAAATGGTGCCGCAGGGTAGCCGCCAAAGGGAACGGGCTCGACGTTGCACCGAAAGTCACCCTCGTCATTCGCCAGGTCTCTACCTCTGGTACCGGTTGATTTTGGATCGGCGGTTCCTTGTACCAGAGGAACCGCAGTGCGTCACGATCCTCAGCCTTGACTCCGATCTGCAGGAAAGCCTTCTCCACATCCGCCACTAACGCTACTCGGTGCGTCCTAAACCTCAGAAGTAGGGCGACGAGATCTGGATTCATGTTCGGTTCACTCTCCAAGTTTTCGTTCAGGGATTTATAGTTTGCGCCGTGAGAGGAAGCGTCAAACACAATCCTAAGTTTGGTGGTGCTGCTGTTCTCGCGGAGAACAGCCTGGTGGGGCATGTAATACACCCTTGCTGCACCTTCGTTCTGTGTTTCTTCATCGACCCTCTCCGCCATGTCGTTGACTTGGTATTGCCGAATCGCTTCGTCATACTTCTGTAGGAGATCGGGATTTTTGGTCAACTTCTTACGTAGATTCTCCAACCTCCTTCTTGCCACCTCCATGTTGTCTGCCAGCCTTACGTCCGATTTCCATGGAAGGCCCACTTTGTATCTACCGGCGGTCTTCGTAATGTTGGCTTCGAGCTCTCGTCTCACGGCGCTGTCCGAGGGATCCTCTACTGGCGGGTCGGTAACTCCCACGCTTTCTAGCTCCCAGAAATGTCGGAGAACCGATGTGGCTTCTAGATCCTGCAGCGTTGCTATTAGCACGGTCGCCTGGGAGCAACTCACGATGGTCGATTCCGAGCCTGTCCGTCCCTGGACCGCCCAACCGAATGCGGTTTCTACTGCAGTCAGGCATCCGCTCAATCTATGAATCCTTCCTGTGATGCACCCCCAGTAGTGGTCTGATCCCAGCAGTATGTCGACGCCGCGTTGTTCCAGTCCGGTCATGTTGTCTCCCACGGGACAGCCAAGTTCCTCTAATGTTGCCACGATGGCTTCATCTGGGCTCGGAAGGTCCTGCTCACATATGGTAGGTGTCTCGAGAGCGTCGATGTCATATTTTTTGTTGTAGTGTTGGTCTCGCAAAGTTACTTGAACCCTGCGAAACGTACGTTCAGTGCTTTCGCCCCCGAACACGCCTATTGTGAGGATCTCAGTCCCGAGCAATTTGCAGTCCAGTCGCTGAGACAGTTCTTCAGTTATGAAGGAGCGCTGACTGCCGCTGTCGAAGATAATACGGGCAAGCTTCCTTCTGCTTGTACCTTCTGCCCACGCAGTAACCGTTTGTAGGAGCACTGACGGCTTGCTGTTCCTACCACGTACATGCATAGCGACCGGTGCCGGTTCCTTCGGTTCTGTCTCATTCGATCTGGTGGACGTTTTTCCCGGCGCGTAATTCGGGTCGCACATAGTGGACGCGTGTCTGCCTTGACATTTTCCACAGCTGGGTGCTCCTCGACATAATCTTGCCATGTGATTGGCCTTCGTGCAGCGGAAGCACCTCCGGTCTGCTTGCAACCTACGCTTCTTCTCCGCTAGCCCGATTCTTGCGTTACATTCCGGTGTTCCGTGCGCTTTTGACTTGCAAAGGAAGCACTCTAAGACGTCCACACTGCCGTGCAATGCCGCCGCGGTGGAACTGCGAGTCTGAGTGTTGATCGTTGACCTCTTCACAAAGCCATGCGTCAGAGAAGAAGGTCTGGGCTTACCGACGGCGTCTTCCAGCTGGTGTTTTGATGTCCTTTCGCGGCTCTCCACCTCGATGCGTAGAAAGTCGAGGAGAAACCGCAGAGCCCTCAGGTGTACTTGCTGTGGGGCGGATTCCAAACTGGCGTCTGTCATTGATGCCCTTGCGGCGTTGGCATTCCCGGTCTCCTCCGCCGACATCTTCCGGTTGAAATCGAGAGTGATATCTCTCGGTAGCACTCGCAAAAGAACTGTGTAGAGAATAGCTCCATACGCCTCTTCGCCCACCCCTAACGCTCTAAGGCCTCTGATGTGCGCCTGTAGAGTGTCGTATAAACGCCGTAGGGCTCGGGTGTTCCGTTGTGGTGGCACTGGCTGTATGTCCATGAGACCTTCCATGTGGTCCTGGATAAGCGTCTCTTGCTTCCCGAACCGCTGCTGCAGGAGCTCGATGGCGTCTGCGTAACACTCAGCGGTCGGCTGCAATCCACCGATGGCGGCTGCTCCATCGCCGGTCAGCGCTGATCGCAGATAGTTGAACTTTCCTGATGGCGTGAGTTCCGGATTTTGATGCATGGCGGTATCGAATTGCTGCCAGAAGGATTGCCAGTCCTTTAGGTGCCCGTTGAATTGGATTAGTTTCAGTTTTGGGAGTTTGATTTTTGATGTCACCGAGGATCCTCCGTTCCGATCTCCGTTCGATGGTCCCCTTGCTGGGTGGCTGCCCTCCACGCTCTTCATCCTTTGTTTAAGTTTGGTGAGGTACGTGACGATCTTGTCCGAATACTCGATCGCATGACTGAACTCTGCTTCTGCATCTTGTCCCGTGATTAGAGGTTCGATCGCGGCGTCCACGTCGTTCAGTTGGTCGCGGGCTAGATGAATACGCTCGATTAGAACCTCGAGGTCGTTGACGCTTGGCGTAGCTAAGAGTAGTAACGCGTCGGCCTCACCAGTCAGTCGTGTCACTTGCATCCGATGCGTCTTCCGTTTTTTCTTGAGGACGTCCATGATCGCCGATCGTTCTGGCTTGGCTTGATAAAAAGTTGCTGTAAACCACCAGGTTCCCTTCGTTCAGTCGTTCCTCCCGGGTTTCGGCACCAATGTAGGAACCCCTGGTAGTCGTGGATGGTTACGTTCAAGCAAACTTCTATTTACATTATCTACAAGTTGCAAGCGATGCGATCTGACGTGTCGTTCCCAACCGTTCCAAACACGAGAGGAACGACTGAACGAAGGGAACCTGGTGGTTTACAGCAACTTTTTATCAAGCCAAGCCAGAACGATCGGCGATCATGGACGTCCTCAAGAAAAAACGGAAGACGCATCGGATGCAAGTGACACGACTGACTGGTGAGGCCGACGCGTTACTACTCTTAGCTACGCCAAGCGTCAACGACCTCGAGGTTCTAATCGAGCGTATTCATTACCGCATTCAGGCGCCGATAGTCGACGCAAAGCCGAGCCGTTCCATCCTTCTTGGGGGCAAGGACGATCGGGAAGGCCCAAGGGCTCTGTGACTCACGTACTGCACCCGTGTCGATCATCTCTTGGAGCGCCTTGTCCAGCAGGGCTCGCGCTGGGGTACTTTGATTAGCCGAGATGAGCTTCGTGCTGCACAGCAGAACGATGGACTTTGTCGCAGGGTCTCTGAGTGGTTATCTTCACGAGACCGACCTGGCAACAGAGACGCTGACATGGGTTTTGACTCGTACTTGCTGGCCGAAGATGGTCTGCTCCTCCGGTACATACCTCAGATCGACGACGAGGAGGGTGGCTCCACAGACACTCCATTTCGAGCCGTGATACCTCGCCGACTTCGCACGTCCTGCATTAGATACTACCATGACACTGCTTTGGCTGGTCACAGTAGTGGCTGCAAGACTTTTGAAAAGTTAAGCCATACTGCAACTTGGCCAGGAATTCGTCAGGACGTGCTGAGGTACGCTCGCTCATGCCCGGTTTGTCAGAAAGCCAAACCGCGCGGTGGTCAGCCCCCTGGTCTCATGCAGCCAGTCGTGAGTCGATCCCCATGGGAATGCGTTGCTGTCGACGTCATGGGACCTTTCCCACGCAGTCCGCGTGGCAACCAGTACTTGTTGGTTGTCACGGATCACTTTAGCAAGTGGGTGGAGCTATTTGCATTACGGTCGCTGACGTCCAAAAGAATCTGGTCGTGTCTGATGGAGACGCTCACACGCTTCGGATTTCCGGCGAAATTGATTAGCGACAACGCTACTTACTTTGCCAGCAAAGTGTTCCGAGAGTCATGTGCCGCACTGGGCATACAACACAAGCGGACGTCTCCCTATCACCCACAGGCAAACATCACAGAGCGGGTGAACCGAAACCTGAAATCAATGTTAATAGCTCACACCGAACGTCACCCTGACTGGGACGCAAAGCTCTCAGAGCTCGCGTTCGCAACTCGCACAACCGTTAACCGGGCTACAGGTTTTACGCCAGCTTGCCTTAATTTCGGAAAAGAGCTGACTTTCCCGCTGGAAAACACTTGCACGACCAACAACCGTGGCACTGCTCGCTCATACGGTCAGTTTGCAGGAAGCCTACGACGCAGACTCAGGGACATCGTTCGTGATGCCCGGGAGAGCTTGGACGCCGCACGGCTTCAGCAGGCTGAGCAGTACAATCGTGGCCACCGGGACGTGCAATTTGAAGTTGGAGATCTTGTACTCCGGCGGACACACCCACTTAGTGACGCCTCCAGAGGTTTCACAGCTTCCCTGGCAAACAGGTGGGATGGTCCGTATCGAGTGCGAGACAAGGTCTCACGCCTCACGTACACGCTCGTTCATTGTGAGTCCGGACGACTCGCTGGACCCGTTCATGTCACCAACCTCAAACGGTATTATGAATCGGATGACGAAGTTCTCTCGCAGGTGGAGAGTGATGCCGATCCGGGTTATAATTAAAAATAAACTTAATTCTGCGAGGACTATTTTTGATGTTGGTGACGAAGACGAAGACGAAGACTTAGAAAATGCGCGTTGCATTAGGCTTTGACGAGAACTAGTTTCCGCACCATACAGATTGTGCGCGTAGTTCTGTGCGATATACACCGACAGTGTGCTCGAAAATTTAGCCAGTCTATTGCCGCGCCCAACGTACCGACGCTTTCTTGTAGAAGCCTCTCCAGAAGACAACTGCTGATTCCTTTTTTTTTTCTTTTCGTTCTTTTCGAACCTTCGACATGTCTCGCTACCGCCTCAACCGTTGCCGGAGGTTCTCTCAACCCCTTCGATGAGCCACGTGGTTTCGGGGACTACGGCAACGCAGTGGGCGGCCGAGTACCCTCTACCGGCCCTAGCTATGCCGGAAGATCAGCAGCCCCGGCTGCGGCTACAACGACGGCTACGGGGCGCAGACCAACGGAGACCAGGACCGCAACGAAGGTCCACCAGAGCCCGACGTTACCAGCGACGGCTCCGGACGTGCCCACTCGTCCTTAAGCGGCGGACCAGCATCAGGGGTCTCCGGTGATGGTGCTCAACTCTGACAAGATGAACACCGAGAAGCTCTTCAATCTGCTCTGCCTGTATAACGATGTCGTCAAGATCAAGTTTTCGAAGAACAGGAACGGCCGTGCCATCGAGCAGATGGAGGATCACCTTGCCAAGGAGTGAGCAAGGCCCTTTAAGCATCCTGAGAGTACGTCGCCCTTCAAGGACTTCATGGGCAACTGCAACAACCGCATCACCAATCCGGAGGCGGCCTCCACGAACCGCATCCGGCCGCCTGCATCGTGACAACCCCCTCCTCCTCTACCACCAACAACCAGAGAGAACAGCCACGGAGCCAGAGGACAGAGAACGGGGGAGGGGGGGGGGGGGGGAAGTTTGTGGGATTTGCGGCCCATCATCGGGCAAAAGAACCTGTGCTCCGCGCCCGGCGCGCAACGTGCGCGCGAGCCACGCTCGAGGCTCGGGGGGCTGGGCAGTCGGTTGGCTGCCGCGAGGCAGTAAAGGTGTGTTCTATGAGATCTGCCTCGTTGGTCCTTCTTGCGGGTGAGCAGTAGCACCGAACCCTACATTATTTGTGGTATTCTCGCTCACCGCTTGTCCGGAGGAAGGGGCCAAGTCATGATGGAGACATGTTTATTCTTCGAGCCCGGTGTTCGGTGGCTTGCGCCGCCATGGCTCAACTGTCCTGTCCCCCCGTCACGCGCCTCGCGCCCCGTGCTTTGGCCCCGCGCTCGTTTCTCCCGCGCCGTCCGCATCGTCGCCGAAGTTCTCAGTGTCCAAAATCCCCACATCTTCCCCCCCTTCTGGATTGCTCATGTATCACAAAATCAGCAGGCAGTTCATTACTTCAGACGTTTGCACCAACCCTACTTCGCGGGGCAGAACACCTCACAAATATTATTAACTTCATGTAGCCAATAACCGGGTCCACATCTTAAAATTAAGAAAAAGGGACAATAACAAAGTATCGGTATTTCACGAGCTTCACAGGTGGTTGTACAACTGTCGCCTTGCTCGCGAAATACCGGACGAACATGGAACTATTTCCTTTTGTGTTTTCGACGTAGAGTGAACTATTTGTGTGGTTCATTTAAACTGTGCTTATCTTGCTCTTGATTTTTGCTGTTGTAAATGCGTGCATAATGTTTTTGTCATCGTCTTGTTCCTACACTCTTAAAAAAAAAAAAAAAGAAGGGAGGGGAAAATGTTATGTTTAGTTGTACGATCTAAATTCTTCCCTCTGTTGTTTGTTCCTTCTTTGCTGGCATCTGTGGCAGCGGCCCCCTTACACCTGCACCGCTGCCGAACGGCACGCGCCAAGAGCGCGCGCTGTGCTGTGCGTGCTCTGTCTGTCTGTTGGTTTGTTCGTCTCTTTTCTTCTCTTTTCTCTCTCTTTCTGCTCGAGAATTAAAACAGTTCTGCAATGTGACTCCGACTTGGCTGGTCGCTTTCTAGGCTGCCTCCACAGTTTTGGCGACGAGGATGGGATTTTGCAAGAACTGCGCCGACGACAGTCCGAGGATGTTAAGGCGGGTTCGGTGCTACTGCTCACCCGCAAGAAGGACCAACGAGGCAGATCTCCGAAAAAACACACCTTTACTTTCTGGTGGCAGTCAACCGATTGTGTCCCTCACCTAATGCTGCTGGAAAGGCTGAGACATCTTAATATGCCCCAAACATGGGTGAGGTTGATCCGTCGGTTATACGACGGCAATGTGGTGACGACATCCTTCAATGGTGTGACATCAGGCGAGGTCACAGTTGGAAAAGGTTTACGACAGGGCTGTCCGTTGTCGCCGACGCTATATATGCTATATGCCTCTAGCATGGAAAAGGCCATTGAAGACACTGGCATTGGTTTCACTTTGGAACACCGCCAGCATGGTGATATTGTAGCGTGGCGACTCCCTGGCCTTGCCTATGCTGATGACCTCGTGCTGATGGCCGACAGTGTGGAAGACATGAGGAGGTTGCTCGTCGCCTGTGAGACTGCAGCGGAACACCTCCGACTACGCTTCAATGCTGGCAAGTCAGCGACAGTCATCTTTTCTGGCGAAGGGTGCAATCTCGGGTCGCTCATCCTGCAAGGCTCAGCCATACCTCTTCACACCGAATACAGGTACCTCGGAATAACACTGTCGGCTAGAGAGGAATACTTGACTGAGCACCATGAGGGCCTCAGGAAGTCCTCAGTTAGCAAGCGGAACATACTGCGAAGGCGGAGCCTATGGAGCTGTGACCGGTACATTGTCACCCGAGAACTTTGGAAGGCTGTGGCTGTGCCCGGGCTGACTTTTGGAAACTCAGTCATATGTTTTCCTAGTGAGCTACGCACATATCTCGAGCGGCGCCAAAGGGAGGTCGGACGACAGGCACTAGGGTGTCATGGACAAGTAGCCAATGAACTGATAGAGGGCGATGTCGGCTGGTCTTCCTTTGAAGCGCGGGAGGCAAACAGCAAGCTTCAGTACTACACACGTCTCCGGTACATGAACGGAGACCGGTGGGCCAGGCGAGTTTTTATGTACATTCACCTGAAGCATATCAACTCGACGTGGAGGAAGCGAGTCACTCGTCTTGGGACAAAGTTTAAGATCTTCAGCTTGGCCACTGAACCTCAAACAGAAAAGGAGTGGATGAGCACAGTGCGGGAGGAAGTGAGGAGGGTTGAGAGGGACCGTTGGATGAGCGGCATGCTACAACACACTTCCATGCACATGTACGCGTCTCTAAAGACGGAGATTGCCCCGGTTACTTTCTGCGGGAACACACTGGGCAGTCGACTACTTATAGAGGCCCGTGGTGGTGCCCTACGTACCCGCCTATACCGAAGCAAGTACGATAGCAGCGTACTGACACGGTATGTAGTGCGTGTGGAGCGGGCGAAGAGACAATCGACCACTTGCTGCTTGCGTGCAGGGCGCTACACCCAAGGCCTGTCGTGGGTGCCCGCTTGGAGCAGGCACTTGGTTTCACCAACGAACAGACCCATGTAGTATGCTCCAAGCGGAGGCTCGAGGCATGGTGGCAGACTCGACTGAAAAATCGGGGTCGTGACCAAGACGACCAAGGTGACCAAGATGGCCAATAGCCGCTGCTTTACTTTTGGCTGGAGGGGCAAGCGTTCACTTAAAACGACGGTGTCATGTGAACTGATTAACTTTGACTGTGCGAAAGTGACGGTTGGCGAACTTTGGACACACGTGCTAACCAGTTCTCTTTCGTTGTTGTCCTTTTTTATTTAGTTTTTATTTTTTGCTTTTATTGGCATGTCTTACAAGACTCTCGTTACAAAGAGATTGTGCCTCAAATATACATACATACATACATACATGAAGGAGACAGCAACCAGCCGAAAATTGACCTCCGGTAATGCATTTCTATGGTAAAAAGTGAGTGCATTTTCTCCCTGCGCTCGATCATAAGAGCAAATTTCCCGAATGATTCGTACGTACTAGGTAGCTCGGAAAATTTCTCAGTCAGGCCGAAGAAATAATTGGTCAGTTACGGCGTTTTTCTTTCAAATTCATCGCATTAAAAACGGTGCTAAAACGGCTTGGTACGTGTATTTATGTGCACTGTCGGATACCCTTAGCGCGAACACGACTTCGGCGCTTTTCAGCATGAGGGATATACGTGCCAAACGAACGAAGGACATCTGGAAAGTAAAGGAGATGGGAAGAACTACGCAGTAACACTGGATATGTAACATCCCGCGCGTGTACGATCAAAATAAATTGAAGGTCACGCAATATATTCCAATTTTAAATAAGTACCGCTTTATTCATTCTGCTCTGTGCGAACTTCTACGTTCAAAATATCACCAACAGGATCGAAATCATTGAGAACAAGTGCCCGATAAAAGCTGCCCGGCAGAGAAAACAACACGAAAAGACACTTTTCATAGCCCACGTGAATTATTATTTATGTTTTGGATGTTTTGATCCGCTCATGCACGACGGGGTCATTTTCAAAAAGTGACAAGACTGGCATGTTAGCAATATATAAGCGTCACCGGAATGCTGGCGAACCTTGAACACAATCTATATTCCTTTCGATTGTAATTTTGCTTTGAATCGTCGCGTGTTTTTACATGCGTGCTGCAGAACGCACGTTTGGGACTGAAATGTAGCGAAGATAAACATCGTTCACTAGTAATTACACTTTTATAACGTTAATCAAGGTACATACTGTTCGGTACAACCCAAATAACGAAAGTGTTTTCTGTTATTTTCCTGCGAAGAGACAAAATGCACGCGCGTTTTCCCATAGGAATGCACAGGAGCACCGCAAACGTAGACTGGTTACTGTCTGCTTGAATTTGCGTCACGGAGGTCGCGTAGACACTAGCGCCAGTTGAACCTCTAGCGTTCATTATAATAACTCTATAGTTCATGCCACTAGTCATGCGGGATTTTTTGACAGTACGATGGGAAACGAAAGTACCCAGAGTGGCCGCAGTAAGTGGTATTAGGCAAATTTAGCGTAGTGTTGCCATGCGGAGTGGCATTGCTTTCCAACGTGTTATTTCGTGCTGTTTGAGGCATGCTCCCAAGCTAGAGTGCCTTCATACACACGCGCGCTTTTGCTTGAGCGGTGACATCTCAACCAATTTTCAGCACAATCGTTTTTTTTTATGCATTTTGAAGTGCGCGCAATCTGGTGTCACTCAGCTCGAGCGAGAAACTCTGGCTAATGCATAGACGCCACCTTACCGCCCAAGTCACGCACCGAGTGCGCGAGAACGTCACGCGCTGACACTATCAGGGCAACAATGGATGTCTTCATCCTGAGACAGATAGACATGTATAGCACGGCCACTCGATCCCCCTGTTGGTGCGGCCTGCTGATGTCCTTCCGAAAACAAAAGAGCGCGCGTGAGAGGAGAACTTCTCCCATTTTCCGTGGGGGCGCTGCACATCGGTGACCGGTCTTGTGAGTTGAAAGCTATTAGCGCCGAGAAGTTTCGGTGGCGCCCTCTTATGGTTTCCCTCCGTGACGTCACGACTGGGATTTGCCTCGCCGTGACGTCACCAGTTGTTATTCTGGCTACTTACCATCGGGTGCGACGACGAGTTTGATGGTGTGTTTAAAAAGCACAGTAGAAGCTAGGAGCCATCGCAGTCCGAAACTAACACCGTCAAAGTTGACAATCTGACAGTGCTCATATGCCCAAGGTTTGGCCAGTCGTGGAAAGCTGACCACAGCGACGCTTTTGGCGGCGCACATCGCTAATAAGTGTACCGCAGCAAAGGCTGCAAGCGCGAGCTCCTTGCTCTGGGGCAGATCTCGGCGGCACAAGCTCTCGTGCAGTAAGGGCAGCTGTCAACGCTATGAGCTCGCGCTTCCAGCCTTTGCTGCGGTACAACATAAGGTGAAACGGAGTATAGAGAAGGCGCCCAACGCGCTCTTGCTCCGCTACCCAGACAAAATATCTGCCTGTCATTGGCCTCGCCGATACCGAGGCGCTGCCGCGGTTGCGGAAGGCAGCAATACTCACTTTCTCCCCACCTACGCACCGCTGTGCTCGGCGAAATATCGTAGTGTCACTCTGCGCTCGCGTGTGTGGGTTGTGTTGGCATTTTGGAAGCTGCCGGAAATGTAAATGCGCGTTCTAGTTCTGAGTGCCAGACGGCGATGAAATGTGCCAACTCCACTCGTGAAACAGGAAATGCTGCAGTTGATGAAGTACAATGAAGCCTCTTCCGAACTTGAGTTCACATCGCTGACTTACATGGCTGGCTACTTGGCCTTCGTTTGCGAACAAAATTGGTGACCATTTTTATTTGTAGAAATTGTCGTAATTTCAAAGTAATTAGCTGAAACATTCATCCTAGCAAAGCAATAAGAATTTCTCAGTGAAAGCAAGGAAGGCTAATGTGTAGAACCCTCTAAACTTTGCAGGTGACGTGTCCTGAATGCAAGCGCAACTTAAGGGAAATGCATCAGATGACGGAACATATCAGTCCATGTTTAGCCTTGACCAAGGAGGACTCAGCAACCCACGACCTGAAGCTGTCTGGCTGTGCAAGCTCGTCTGCACCTTTGTCGAGAGGGCTCTACAGTCGGCAGAGATTCGTGGTTGTGGAACGATTTGCAAGGTCCTCTCGAGCGCTGTGTTTTCACATTTTATGGACTGCCCGCTGATGTGGTGTGTTAACTGCCGAGACCCCTACCACAGGGAAGAGCTCTGCGAGCTCTTTCTCAGAAAACTCCTCAGACCTTTTTTGGCAAACTGGGCTGGTGACCTAAACAGCCCACTAGAGAATATATTGAGGCTTTCGCGGAAGCCTTCGCGAAATGTACTCCGCTTGTCAACTAAATGGCTCCCTTGGTCCGTTTTGTCTGAACAATGAAGTTTATATTGCTGAAGGTATGCACGCGGAGTCCGACTTTATATTGTCCTTCACAGATGAATAAATGGCACAGCTCGCGCGTGCTCGAGCGTCGGTAAAACCGGAAATCATACGGCCTAGCTATATCCAACTATAACTCCTATATTACAGTGGTAATAGAAACGGGGCAACAGTTACGGGAACAAGAAAACGACAATTCGCTCATACTGCCAGCAGAATGGAGCTTTAACGCGCAGCCTGCAGCTGAGGGAGCTTTTCGCAGAAAGAATCATGTGCTTTTATTCTACACAGATTTGTCACATCATTCATGCAATCTGGCAGTCGTTTCAACTGAGACATGCGGCTTCACGAAAAAAAAAAAATCTAAATAGCCACACTGGGCCGGGCCGGGCGTACTGCTCCTCTCTCACTATATTTCGTCTTACCTTAGCGTAAACTAAGCGCGAACTCTGTGCTAGCGCGAGCGGCTAGCCTTTACTGCCTTGACTGGAGCACTCGCTGCACGAGCGCTCATGCAGCCGCCGAGGCTTCCTTTGAAGCAACTATCTCGCGCTTTTATCACGCGCGGCTAACAAGTACATACCAGGGTTGTAAAAGTTACTTCAAAAATGTACCTAAGATACAGTTACAGTTACTCATACGAAAATGTACCTAGGTGCGTATCTAGCTACTCGCTTAAAAATGTACCTAGGTACAGGTACAGTTACTTCAAAGGTACTTTTTATTTTCACGTCAAGTATTTTTCTCAAATTTGTCACATTATTATTAAAAGTAAATCCTTTGTA
Organism: Ixodes scapularis; assembly: GCF_016920785.2. Lineage (NCBI taxonomy): Eukaryota > Metazoa > Arthropoda > Arachnida > Ixodida > Ixodidae > Ixodes > Ixodes scapularis. The sequence continues at coordinate 100,004,677 of NW_024609846.1, forward strand.
TACTGGGATGTACACAAAAACAAGTTCGATAAACATGCTTTATTAGAGTCAATGGGCCCGCCCTGTTCCCGTCCTGTTCCCGTGCCTAGCTACCAGCGAAGTCAAAGCTAGCGCGAGCCCAATGCTCTGTGCATCCCTGAGTCCTGACTCGCGCGTGGGCTCGTGCAGAGTGGGCACCGTTACGGGCTCCATGCGCGCGCTTGTAGCTTCGGCTGCGCTCGCACCGAAGCTGAAACAAACTATAGGAGGTATTCACTGGACGCCATATTTGAGGGCGATGTTTAGAGCGCATGCTCAGAACGAGCTCACATCAATAGCCTACTAAGACCGGCAACCTTGATGGTGCTAAATGCACGCTCCAAAAGCACTGCGGAAGCTCGCCGTCAGCACGCGCTCAGCAGCAGCGCACACGGATATGGCCGCCAGTGAATACTCCGTATAGTTGAGTTGCACCAAACTCTGGATGTAGTGCCGGTAAAGCCTCACCGTCCTTTTCGGTGCACAAAGCACTGCGCGACTCGCGCGACTACGGTGTCTGCTCCGCGGCTGTCGCTTCTCTGCAGCGCGTCGGTGCAGGCCAAGGAGCGCACTCAACGGGTTAACTCGCCGTGATCCGATCGTGACTTCGCCAGCACATCGAAAATGAATCGGAATTATTGAAGCGAATATCAAATACCGCAATATTGGAAGCTGCTGCCCAAAAAACAACTCTTATCTGAACTAAAACATTCCAGAACAGTGAAAGTCGTTAGATGCTGCTGCAGATACCTTAAAAGAAGTGCAGGCTGATAAAACTAAATATCCTGTACCATCAGAACTCAGTGTGACATATTTAATTGTATTTTTTATCTGACGAGCAATTAAACTTTATTTTTAAAAAAATGTTTTTTTTTGTGTTTACTTTGTTGAATTTTATATATCATGTCTTAAAAAGGCGACAGACGTTGTGTTCCAATAATAGAGATGGACTGTATATAGCAATGCAGCATTATTTTATTATCAAGTAATATGCCAACATATGCCGGACCCTGCTCCAAAAGGGCCACTACCTGCTCCAAAACAACATTTTGCCTGCTACAAGGCCTGCTCCAAAAGGTCAAATGGCACTTCCATCACTGTGTAAGGTTTGTTATGCTCCCTACTATGTGCGCTTACGTCCGTCAGTCGGCCAAGAGATTGACGTTGCGTCGCACGTCAGGGTAGCAACTTTTCGTGCGTACAATACGCCTGCTACCGATTTCTCGTTGTTCTAAACTGCGGATGTTCGGTAACTGGGACTTAGAACTTTGCAGGACCCCTCGAAACCGTTTGTTTAAAGCCCTTCCCTGCGTCAACTCACTCTTCGTTTTCGACGTGTTAAGACCCATTCGCCACTCTGATATCACCTATATAGTATATATGACGAAATAGAGGTCCTTCGGTAGAACAGCGGAAGCTTTATTTTCGACGTTTCAACCGGAGTCCGGTCTTCGTCAGAAATGGGTAACAAAAAAAGGTTTGGTCATACCTACAAAAATCATACCTATACAAAATTACGGTGCAAGTCCACTTTTCAGGGCGTCTGGAGCGACGGTAAGAAGTCGTTACAAATATGTCCGGGTGCGCTAGGTAAACTAGGCTTCCGAGAATATGAACCGACCCACAACAATTATCTGTAAGCTGCCTTGTCATTGGTCATTAAGATATCGTCTTCATTTTAGCTTTACTGGAAGCAACCACTTTTTTCCCTTTTTAATGCCCGCAGGTCCGGAATTTTCCGCCGCTGTTGACCATCTTTGGCGTCTGGCAGAAATATCGTTTTCGTCTCAAGTGCTAATGCTGAAACCTAGTTGGACTAGTGTCCTGCGCCGCTGAGCTGTTCTGATACGGTGCAATAAGTATTAACTAGTCATGCTTTGCTTTTTCAAGAGGTCTCAGAAGGAAGCACTAAATAGTGTCGACAAGAACAAGACTAATGTCGACGGGGTAAAACGGAAAGCCGCGGCACCCAAGGAAAGACCCGAATGTAGCACAGGGCCTCCACAACATAGAATAGCAGCAGCCCAGCCATCAGTGGCAGACTACATCAGGAGCTCGAAGTCCCCGTTCGGCCAGAGTACGAGTACTTAGATTATCTGCCCTTGATGTTTGTATCCCTCTACTGCTGCATTAAGTTTTGACAACGAAGCCTGCCAGTTTTGTTGTGCTTAATTATGTGAAATGAACATTTACATATCTAAGGTCTCCCAATACTATTTTCCGCACGTAATTATAACTGTAACTCTGGAAGTAGTATTTGTAGGGGGTGTTTTAGAAACCAGAAGGGAGTTTCTTCAGGAGTAGCATTTTTAGTTTTGTAAAGTGCAAAATTTGAGCTCTATTTATTGCGTGGAAACACTACGTGATGTTAAATTGCTTTGCGACTGTAATTATAATTTATTTTCAGTTATATGTTATATTGTATTTCCTACGATTTTGACGAAGTGAACAGAAAGTACCTGTAAAAAGTAACTTCACTTAGTTACAAGTTACTGGAAAATGTACCTAAGATACAGATACAGATACTGAGAAATGAAAGTACCTAGGTTTGTACCTCAGGTACAACAAAAGTACCTAGTTACCGATTTACAGTTACTTGTACCTAGGTACTTTACAACCCTGGTACATACTAACGTGAAACGCTTTACAGCAGCTGTGCATGGGCGCCGCCATAACTGACCTTCAGTTTTTGTTCCCTCTTATTCCGTTCGCTTCACTTCATCATTACCACAGCAGGACAGGTTATTGCCATTTTAGATGCTACTGTATACTTGTGCCCAGCATAGGCCCTTGTGAAGACCCGTCAACGCCCGCTTCAATGGCTCGGCATCTCGGTAAGACAAGAGAAGGGCAGCTATGGCGGCTCAATCTGGCGCGTGTGTAAAGCGTCTCGATATGCTCCCCCGAAAGGAACTCTATCTCTCACCGATAACGAGCGCCACGGCTGGCGCTGCGGGGTAAAGTAGAACTGTCACTCTCACCGGCGGAGTGAGGCATACGGCAGGCCGCTCCCAAGGGGAGTCCTAATGGGCCTCCTGCGCTGAAGCTTTGAACAAGCTGTGGCGCCCTCGTTTTGGGTAGTACAAGCTCACCTGGCTGGGACTCCCACTATTGTGGCGCCTTCGCTGTGATTTGTTTCCTTTTGTGTAGTGCAGAAGAACGGAAAAAACACCTTTGGGCGTCTGAAATCGGCTACATTCAACGCCTCAAGACAGTTGAAAATTCCGGATTCATGCCACCACCACTAGGGTACGCGTCTCGTATCCCTTATGGCTTATTCAGGTGGTCATTTCCCGGCAAAATATTTTGCCATATCTTTGGCAAGGGCGTTCGCGTGGTCAAAAGCTGGCGAGTGCGTGCCGTTCGGGTGGCTCTTCTCAGGCGTGTGCCGGCAACTTACCGGCACAATTTTTGCCCGAGCTCCAAGAGGTCGGGCAGCTTGTCTGCCAGACTGTATCCGGTATCGTCATATCCGAATCGGGAAAGGGAAAGAAACGAAACATTGGTCGCCGATAGCGGGTTCGAGTAGATAACGAACACCCCTCTGTAGTACGAGAAAATAAAGCAAAAGCAACGGAAATAATGATACAATATTTTAAAGGAAGCTTGCGCAAGATCAGTTTCTTGTGGGACACAGCGTGTTATTACACCGCTCTAAAGAAAAAAGAAAAATGTATTGGTAGTGCTGCAGCTCGACACTTGAACGCGCATTACTATTTCAAAGGGCTGGGCCAAATGAAAAGGCTGAGGATTTCAGAGAAAAAGGTAATAACAAGAAAATAGAATTAAACAGCGACGCTGGTGAGCCTTCTGGGATCCTTGTAAGATGGCAATAGTTTTTCGGGAATCCAAACAAAATTATATTAACATTTGTTTACCCACTTCTCAGAGTCCGAATATATGTCGCTAATGGCTACAGCGTGCCTATTGTATCATAAGATCACGTGCATAAAATTATCGAAGAAGTTTACAAAGCTCACGCGCTACTCAGAAAAACAGAAACGCCAGTTGCCGGCGCTTTGTGTTCGGGTGGAGAGCGTCACGTGGTGCGCCGCTAGCGCGGTTTTGGTTGCCGGTGCCGCCGGCGAGGGCTCGCCGGCGAGGGCTCGCCGGCGATTGACCACTGGAATTTGCCATAAGTGGTGATGTTAGAACATTTGGCGTCCCGACGTTGTTCATTTTTTTCCCCTCCCCTCTATGTTTCTTTGGGACGCGTGATACGGCGTTTCTTGGTTCACGCTCTTATCGTCCTAGCTATGGCCTGTGCTTCGACGGCGCTAGTCAGCATTTTTCGTTTTTTTTTTTCTATTTTCCTCGCTATCTTGCTTCGCGCCAGAGCAGGCACGCTTCTATATGTGTGGCAGTTTGAGTCGCACAAGTGTGTACTACCCAAAACAAGTCCTAACAAGCAGACTTGGACGTAGTTCAACTACTCTACTCAAACTACATTAGTTTAACTACTTTTTCGAGTAACTTGGTAACTTTCAATTACAACTTGATTTGGGTAATTAGTAGTTTAATTTAACTACTTTTTTCAGGTAACTTCTACTTAAATTACTAACTACTTTCGAAATTATATAATGCTAATTTTGCCCATCACGAAAGTTTGAGCGCAGAAATGAATAAGACGCCGGCAGATGAAGTGGCATTCTCGAACAAGGGGCCCCCTTGTTCGGGAAGGCGTCCTTGGGCCAAGGTGGCGACGAGCAGCCAAAACATAACACCGGCACGCACGAACGCAGGAAGAGATGCTTAACAAGCCTTGGTCGGGTATTGACCTAATCCGGTAATGCACGCAAGCGCTGCGTTTCCAGCTGCAACCGTGAAAGACGGGGGCACTCTGAGAGTTGTTGTTTTCGTGCTGTCTGTCTTTAGTGAGTTCTGACTCAAGCGGTAGGTTCCACGGGAGGCGCCACTGGAATGACCTCGCAGCTGGGCGCCTTGTCGTCAGCGCATACGCCTTTGCAAAGCCGGACTCTCCCGCGCACAAACCCTGGTACGGATAATCCGTTCATTCGTTCCCGCTTACAGCTGCAACTGTATACGAGCGACGATGCTTGTTCACGTAATCCTTCGCGTCCTTCCGACCATCCATGCCTGGGAGAGCTCCTCTTTGTTAAAAATGATTCAGGCGAGTCAGAATGTTGTAGTCGCCGGCGAGGATTGCGAGTTACCCTTAAAAGATCCTTTTGTTGGACCCAATTTTTTTTTCAGTAGCGTAGCACTAGCACTACGACGTGACGCGCAGTCGTCCGGATGATCTCATCGTCGTGGCGCGAGACTTGAACCCTTGACGGTCTGGTGCACTCGCCCAGCGTACTCTCAGAACGACGTCGGAATGAAGAGGGGCCAGTCATAACAATCTCAACTTGACGAAGAAAAAAAAAAGGAGGAAAGTTTGTTATTAAAGACCCTCTACCCGAGGCAAACCTCACAAGTTTCGTCATGGACTCCTAAGATGCCGACACTCGCTTACCCGACCCCGCACGGCCTCTTTCACAAATTCAACGCTGCCGTTCCATCCAGCCCGTCGGCGGAACGTCTATTTAGCTGGGCTGGGGACGTCTTGAGAAGGAAAAGGGGAAAACTCTCCTATCAAGAACTTTGAAAGTCAATTGCTTCTGCGAGCGAGTAAACTATTTTGGCGAAAACGCAAGCCATAAATAGACTGCATTTATTTTAGGCTCGCAGGGTTTTTCATTGATCAAAACTGCTGTTCATTTTGCTACCACAAATATATAAAAAAGTAACTTCGAAAGTAACCTCAAAGTAACTCGCTACGTTTTACAGTAGTTAGTAGTTTACTCAATTACTATTACGAATGCGTAATTTCTACTCTACTCCAATTACTTTTGTCGCCGATACTCACTAACTTAACTTAACTACCTTTCTTGAGTAATTTGTACATGTCTGCTAACAAGTCATTTTTCGCAGCGCCTCCTGGGCAACGCAGGATGCCTATCGAGTGGCCGTGCATGTAGGCACCCTATCCCAAGCTTGCGCCAGGCGCCATGCTGTGGCCACGCGAGAAAGAGCGAATAGCGCTCTTCGTCGCGTGAGTTCATTGAAACGCGGTGGCGCCAGTGTGCAAACAGCACCCAACCACTTCCGGTTTTGAACTAGACGGCGGGTTTCGCAGTATCTGCGAAATCAAATATAGACGCTTTCAGGCAGCTGTGCCCTGGGCGCCGCCATAACCGCCCTTCAGTTTTTGTGTCCTCTTACTCCGTTTGCTTCACTTCATCATTGCCACAGGACGACAGGTAATTGTCACGATGGGTGCCACTGTGTCATTCTCCCCAGCATTAGGCCTTTGGGGATGCTGGTCAACGCCCGCTTCAGTGGCTCGGCATCTCGGTAAAACAAGATAGGGTCGACTATGGCGGCTCAGTCTGGCGCCTGATTGAAGCGTCTATACGTGCTACCTTCTGGAAATGAACACTTATAGCGCTGTCCGACTTAATTCACGATTGTAATAAAAAAAAAATGACGAGTAAGAAGTTAGGAACTATACGTGGAACGGGAAGTGCGCCGGAGGTACCCAGTAATCCAGGAAAGCCCCCAAGGGCGGGCCCAAAGAAAAAAAATGGGAGGGGGAAAAGAGGGAACACTCGCTGCATGCACACCTCATTGCGTGCTGAATATTTGGTTAAACCCACGCATAAATAGTAAAGAGACACCTTTTCTCCTCAGAAACACGAAGTGTCGCAATTCAAGACATGATTGCGATATCTCCCGATTTGAAGTGGGGGATAACTGAATCTTGATTTAACTCTGTGCCCACTTCGCACGACTTCAGACTATGGTTTAGGTCTGTCGGTAAATCCGGATAAACCACAAAAAATTAACCATCAATTTGGTTTCATCAAAATCGGTCCTTGAATAACAAAAACTCAACCTTTCCGGGAAGAAAATTTTCTTATACAGTTTTATTTTTGCGCAAGGCATTGCCTCCAATGATCTGTCCGCGAGGCTGGTTTTTGCTGTGGATCCCCACTTCTCGCCTATTTTCCTCGTCGGTACGGGAGTGTCTTTCGATTATTCGGGTCACGAAAAGGTTCCGCGGAGGTTGGGGAATCACGCGCTCCATTTTCTTTAACATAATCTCCGATAAACCCCGTTTTTTTCGTCCAACACCAAAAGTTGTCACCGAAGAACACCAAATCTGCGGGAAAAAGTTAAAAAAAAAAAAAAAACATTCGCGAACTTTAAGGAAAATAACCCCCCGAAAACACTTTTACGAAAACACTTTTACTTTTACGAAAACACTTTTACTTTTACATTCACGAGCCATTTTCTTAGTTATATAATATTTTTCCATAAGTCCGACAACTATAGTCTGTTCCATTATAAGTAAGAGCCACATAATCAAATATGTAAACAAAAAAAATAAAAATAAAGAAGAACGCGAACACACACTAAAAATGCGATGTAACGGCGCATTCAAAATTAGTCATTAGTTTTTTTGAGAGCAGCAATTTCGTAGGACGACATTGTCACCCGATAAAGGTTATAAAAAGTGCAGTGAAACTTTTAGCTCGGGGTCTTTAACGTGCATTACGCAGTATATGTGATACGCGATCGCACGACGGTAGGATGCAGATGGGCGACCGAACCCAGGGTCCCTGCTAAAGCCCCTTGATAAAGGCGTTTTTTACAAGTACCGCCAACCATTATTGTGAAAACGCGCAAGACACGTGCCACGAGCGGGCGCTCCGCCACCATTCGCCTTTCAAAGGCCAGTCATTATATACCCGTGCCCACGGTGCCCGTGCCCCACGGGCAACTCGAATTCTATTTACAACGAATGACATTTGAAGGATCGGACAATCAGCGCGCGACACTCCGAGCGTGCGGCGTTCCACGCGCGACAGATCGCGAGCCGATTCGTTGATCACATGAATGCCATTCGTTGTAAACGACATTCGAGTGGCCCGTGTGGCACGCGTGCCACACGGGCAACTCGAATTAGTGGTGCGTCGCCATTTGGTGTCCAAGGGCCGGTCGAGACATGGGCCTCGTGCACTGGCACCTTTGAGGTTATTTGAAGGACCAACGCAAATACACCGAGGGGATTTAGTGCCTACACGCTCTGCAGCGGGAGCTCCGTGCTTTGAACGGAGCTCACACTCGAGCATTTCTCCACGTGCTCTGATCTGCGGTGCCACAACACACTCGGCCAACGATCCCCCACCGCACTTGATTTATCCTGTGAGCTAGACCAAATGAGCTACTCTTAGAGTATCGGCAATTTTTCCCCCGATATTGTTTTGGGCGCCGCCATGTGGGTGGTTAGTAACAAATCAAATGCAACTGCCGGTCGTCATGATTCAAAAGTGCGACTTCCTCAGCAATGGTTTCGGTGTCAGGAAGCTCACGTAATATTGTTTTGCTTTCTCGCCAACTGTCTAAACATTTGTGGAGGACAGAATAGCGTTTCCTGTGATTTCTGATAAAGCCTCAGATAACTGACAACCATCGTTTTTAACATCCATTACTGTATGAAGCGTAGCTTATTTAGTGGGTCTATAGCTTAGCCCGACCGCATAGGCGCAGAAAGAGAACGAACAGCTGAACTTCGCGCTCTTGGCGCTGCTTCAGTGGCTTCATCAGCCCGTAGCGTTGGTTGCGTTCTGAACTAAGGTAAAGCAAAGCAAATATTCAGATCTTAGGGTTTCACAAGCCAAACCAACAAAAAGCACTTAACACGCCCAAATAAAAAAAAAAAAGTTATTGCGGGTTTATTTTGACTAACCGTAGATCTTTTGACGTGCAACCGAAATCTCAGATTGGCCTCCGTTGGATTGCGGGCACGTCGGCCGATATTTAAACCCGACAAATATCGATTCATGGGCCAGCGCGTTGGCTGAGAGGAACTGAGACGTTTTAATGTCATTGCCACTTAAGAGCCACCGAGGTGGTTTTTGAAACTAAATATAGTCGAACCATTCCGAGAAGCATAGTTTGGTATTGTAAATGATTTATGCAAGTTATAAAAAGCATTAAAATGTTTTCGCATACGTGGCGGAATCTGAAATTGCAGAATGCATTTCATGGCGCCCATTTCATTTGGATCGCGTTGGACATGTGTACCGACGCACAGTAGAACGCGCGCAAAAGTAGCTGTGGTGCACCCGCAGCCTCGCGCTTGTTGTTCTTACATTTCGGGCTCGCTCACTGCGGGCATCCAGGCATCTGACACCCTGACATCTGGCGCTTTTTCTGTATTTCACGTGGCGTTCCAAGTGGCACACGACGGAAAATGCACATCAAGCTGTTCTTGAACATATGTCGCCATCTGTACTTTATATAAAGAAACTACCATTCGCCGTAACCGAATGGGAAAAGTTTGAGGTCCTATAACATTCTTAACGTGTAATATATCGATATGGAAGTTCTGGAAAATATAATATCGAAGGATGCTTCATAATTTAATGGCTCATTATTTTGATTAGTTGACGTGATTATGTTTTTATAGCGTCATAAAATATTACAATTTTAAACTTTATTTTTTTTATTTTCAAATATACATTATCTGTACAGTTCGTTGCTTACTTTTTTATTTTATTACATGTAACCGAACGCTCACGTAAAATATCGTGGACGATGGGACGTTATAACTCGAGAAATAATTTTTTCAATATTAGAGACTGTGGTCTATTAAAAGCCAAATATTTAACTAACAACTACAAATAATCGTGATATCAAGACATTAAAGCATTGTAGAAAAACGGCTCTTTAATTTGACACTAACTTTATAATTGTAAGATACATAGAAAGAAAGTTATAAGCCGTCGGAAAAGCACCAAAACGTCATGCACGGTGGGGTTGCACCTTAAAGCCACTGTCAGATTAAAATAAGCTCGTTTCTGTTTTTCGACTTTGTTTTTTTCCCCTACGCCGCGTTGCTACGAGGATGCAGGTCCACTTTGACGCTTGGGGCCCCTGCTTATCATCTTAAAATCATCTTGAGTGGCAAGTGGCAGGAAACAACACTAATACGTGGTTTGGACAAACACCTCAGAGGTTCGACTGTAATGTGTTCAAATTTCGAACTTTGAACGTTCGAATTTCCTGTGCTCAAATAAAAACGTTTTGAATACATCAAAGTTTCGCGCCAGGTTCTAGTCTGCTAAATTCGCGCAGGCTGACTTAAACCCCCTCGTGCCCCCTCCCCCCTCTCCCTGGGTCAGCCACTGCCACTGAAAACGAAAAGGGGCGAATTAGCGGCGAGATGTTTTGGTGGCGCCCTCCTATGGTTCCCCCTTGTGACGTCATTACCTTGCGAACAACAAGTTCGATGGTGTTTGTAAATAGCATGGTGGAAGCCTGAAATCATTGCGCTTTCAAAGCAACACTGCCAACACCGTCGAAATTAAAGTTCTTTCATTTCTCTTATTTCCGTCGATGGTATACCCTTTCCGACGTCATAGTCAGCTTTTGGGCCAATCGTGGAAGGCCGACCACAGCGACACTTTCGGTGGCGCACGTTGCCAATACTCGCGTTTTTTCCGTGGCTATAGGCAGTATTCACTGGCGGCCATAACTGTGTGCGCGAATGGTGAGCGCGTGCTGATGGCGAGCTTCCGCAGTTCTTTTGCAACGTGCATTCCGCACCATCAAGAGTGCCGATCTTAGCAGCCTATTGACGTGAGCTCGTTCTGAGCATGCGCTCTAAACAGCACCCACAAATATGGCGTCCAGTAAATATTCCCTATAAGGTGAAAGCTATGGGGCACGTGCGCTTGAGCATCTTGAGTGCCCATTAAAACTGTGCACGCGTACTCTTAACTTCTTTTTAAATGCCATAAAAAGTTGTTCTAAACCTTTGCTTAATCTGTGCGTACCTGCGCTAGGGCCTTCAAATGCTTTCTTCATCAACCGTCACAAGATAACAAGGTCATGCTGTTGACATAATTAAGACCAGGGGACAACATAGTATACGCTTAGATGACGATAGCAATCGAAGTGATGAAACTAGATTTAGGAAATGACATACTGAACTTCTTTTATTCCTCTCTTACCCCCCTGTTTCCATCTATACTCTGTTTCACCTTATGATGTACCGCAGGAAAGGCTACAAGCGCGAGCTCCTTGCTCTAGGGCACATCTCGGCCGCACAAGCTCTCGTGCACCAAGGGCAGCTGCCAACGCTATGAGCTCGCGCTTCTAGCCTTCGCTGCGGTACAACATAAGGTGAAACGGAGTATAGAGCTGCTGGCCCATTGTGGTAAGAAAGAAGAAGCGCTCAACAAAAACTAAAATGGACGTTTTTGTCTTCACCACAAAAAAGAACATCAGACTGGTGGCGGGACTCTTGGCGGTGAGTTCGATTTGACATTGAGATATGCTTCGAGTATCATTAGCGAAATATCGTAGTGAGCTAAGTCGCATAGGCCTGTGCTCTCTGTCCAAACGAAGTTGGCGTTGACACGCCCACGCTGGCACAGCTAGCCTGTGGGCTAGCGCTAGCCTAGCCCACAACAACGCTAGCCGAGTGGGCTAGCGTTGTTGTTGTTGTTTAAGACGTTTATTGATAGGTGAAGATTTCACCAGTCAATTTGTTGGAGCAAGTTTCAAAATGGATGGATAGGCGGGACATTGGCAATTTACAGGTAAAAGTATAGCTGTGGTCCCGCCGCTTAGGGTATAGACCCCCTAGATATGAATGTCCAAGCCGGACTCACTCCGAAATCCGAGCAGACCGGACAGGACCGCGACACGCATGTCTATGGCTACGTTTCCATGGATGCGACCATGGCGCATCGAATCGAGATGTGACCAGTCACGCGCCCGCGATCCTCCTTTCCCTTCCTCGTCTACCCAATCATAGGCGGTTAATCTCGATTCGATTCGCTACGATCACATCCATGTAAACTCAGCCTTTGTCTCCCACTGGTTTACACCAGGCTTCGAAGCACGTAGGGCGGTGTTGTTGTTCTAGCGTGTTCAGGGCTTTCGTCCTTTCTTCATTAAAAATCGGACAGTGCCAGATCAGATAAGATTCGTCGCACTTGACGTCTCGATTTCTGCAATAAATGCAGCCTTCGGAGCAGGCTTCTTCTCCTTTCCTTTGCTTCTTTGACAATAGACTATAATTGTGGTCTACTGCCGTTGAAGCGTTGGCGAGTTTCGGCTTCCTCTCACGGGCCGCTCGCTCTCATCGCTGGGTGCGGGCCGGCGTGATGCCGGCTTGGGCCCTTACCGCCGAATTCAGAAGCCTCACTCAAACTACACTCAAACTGAAGGGCCCCTCCACTTCCCCGACGAAGGCGCGAGGGCCGGCGCTGGCCAATCGCGAGGACGGATCCGCCGTCGCGATTGGCCAGCGCCAGCCCTTGAGCTTTCCTCGAGGAAGTGGAGGGGCCCTTCAGTTTGAGTGTAGTTTGAGTGAGGTTTCTGAATTCGGCGGTTAGCCTTCAGAGGGTGACTGTCTTGTGCCGTCGGAAGGTTCCCGAAGGAATACTTGCTTCGGGGGGCTCGCCTCTGACGTTGAGTTTTATCTGCTCAATTTTCTTGTATGCTAAATTGATGTTGAGGATGGTTCCCTCGGGGTCGTACAAGTTGAAGGCGGGTGGTGGCGGTTCCACAGAGGGGGCTGGCCCCGGGTCCTGGCGTCGAAAGTCGATACGATTAAGCTCTTCGATCGCCGCCCGGTGCGCCCTCTCGTTGCCGGCGATGCCCGCGTGACCGGGAATCCACTCCACCCTGATGGTGAGCGGGTTTAGGTCGCGTCGTTCCAAGTTTTGCGCCAAACGGAATATTTCTCCGACTGCTCCGTGTGCCATCACTTGCGTCCTGAGGGCTCTGACGGTGGCCTGGGAGTCCGTGAAGACGCGAAGTGTGTGGAATTTGTCGCTCGATGTCGCGGCCGCGTCTTTGATGCATGGCTTCAAGTACGGCTCTGACTTTCACTTCCTGCGCAGACCCGCATCGCTGCAGCTCCGTGCTTTTCGTTGTCTTCTCATAACGCCACGTCGCCGTCGCCGCCACTCCGTCTTTGAATCCTGCGTCAACGTTCGCATAATGTTCGTCGTCACCTCCGTTCTCCTGCTCGTGCCGTCGAGCGAATTTCCGCCTTCTGCCGGTGTTTTTCGCCGAGTTCATCCTCGTCGAGATCGGCCAGGCTGGGGTGACCGTTGTCTTCTGCCACGGTGGGATGGGATCCGGTATCGGTGGTGGAGTTGTCGTTGCATACAGAGAGCTCCATAAGGGCATGAGTACTGCTATAGCCCTGCCCTGACGGGTATGTGTTAGTTTGGCAGCATACATCCACTCCTGATGCCGTTCGATATCTTCCAAGGAGAGCATAGGGACGGCTTAGTGTAGTAATTCCAGGCGCGTACATTTCGGCAGGCCCGAGATGCAGCGTCGTGCGTCATTCATTAGTGTTTCCAGTTTGGCCCGTTGAGTGGCGTTGAGTTTGTAGAAACGAAGGCCGTAGGATATCTTGGATACCAGGGCGGCTTGTACTACGGTCCTCGCTAAACTTTCTCCGAGACCCCCGACTCGTGTCGCTAGTCGTCGCACGATCGAGAGCCCTTTCTTCCAGGTAGTTCGTATTCGCTCAATCCAGATGGTTGGGTCGCCACCCGAGTGAATGTTCACTCCTAGGATGGAGTGATCTGTCGCCTTTTCGATCTGCTGCCCGTTAAAGTGCAGGTCAGCGTCGACCTAGTTTCACCCCTTCCCAAAGGCCATATATCTGGTCTTCTCGGGCGATGAACGAAGGCCGCTCTCTGTCAAGAAATCGCTCACCACGTCGAGGGCCCGTTAAATCGTCGTCTCAGAAAGAGGCGCGCTGTCACTTCCCATCGTACACACAGTAATGTCGTCCGCGTAGACCGTGAATGATAGGTCCGGAACGGCTGCGAGTCTCCATAAGAGAGGCGCCATCGCCAGGTTGAATAGCATCGGCGACAACACTGATCCTCGCGGCAAGCCGATCTCGTTAGATTTCATTTCATTTCATTTCATTTTATTACCTTAAAGACCCCCTTTTAGGGAGTATTACATAAGGGGTGGGGTTACAAAAATAATCAAAAATAGGTGCTTGTGTTCAGGATGAGAGATGATTGGTAACATATTGAATGGGTTAAAACAGCGCAGAAAGACGAAGGACCAGTAAAAGAAAACACACAGACACAGCGCTGACTTACAACTGAAATATTTACTGCTGCACCATTCAGCAAGTAAACTTGAAGGAAGACAAACATAAAAGCAATCGCCCCGAAAACACGCCATCCTCCACTCAAGCCGACACGTGGCTACACGTATTTCCCCGCCCTTCTGATAAAATTCATTTCATCACTAACTAGAGCAAGTGATGGAACACTAATAAACTTGCCTGCGTCATGGTTGGCAATAAAAAAAGCTTCGTCAATCTCCCGAGCATACTTATTTTTATGTCGGGCTAAAATCTTAATTTCATTAAACACTGGAGAGCACGCACATCTGTCACAGTGGACCGCTAGGTTGCCAGACGGGGAGGAGCGTAAGGACAGAGAATGTTCTCTCGCCCGGTCGTTAACACATCTCCCCGTCTGCCCAATGTACACTTTTCCACAGGACAATGGAATAAGGTACACCACCCCACACGCGCAGGCGACAAATGGGTTGCGGTGCTTTACTTGACATTGTGTACCCACGCGGCCACCTCGATTCACGGCTGCACACAGCCGCCCCAACTTAGCTGGAGCCGAAAACACAACTGGCACGTTGTACCTACTGGCAACCTTCTTGACACCATGGGACACCTTGTGCATATACGGCAAGACCACAGGTCTTACCGTTGGTTTTTGTCTTGCCTCAGTACTAGCAGGGCCTCTAAACACCTTAACCAAGGATTCCACGACGCCCATGACAACTCCCAAAGGGAACCCGGCATTTGACAACCTCGTGACTTGCAACAAAAAACTGTCACCACACCTATGGTGGCATGACTTAAACAAGGAGGTACGGAGACTGGACAGTGCAATGGCTCTCTTCACTGTCTTAGAGTGCGCGGATTCATAAACTAAAAGCCCCTTTTTAGACCTAGGCTCATAGGCCCAACACAAATGCGAGGGCTCACATCGAAGATTGATATCTAAAAATTGCTCTAGTTAGTGATGAAATGAATTTTATCAGAAGGGCGGGGAAATACGTGTAGCCACGTGTCGGCTTGAGTGGAGGATGGCGTGTTTGCGGGGCGATTGCTTTTATGTTTGTCTTCCTTCAAGTTTACTTGCTGAATGGTGCAGCAGTAAATATTTCAGTTGTAAGTCAGCGCTGTGTCTGTGTGTTTTCTTTTACTGGTCCTTCGTCTTTATGCGCTGTTTTAACCCATTCAATATGACCATCAACCAACTCGCCCAACTTTCCACCTTGTTGATTGTTAACATTTTCGAAAAAGATTGATGGGCAGGTGATGGCAGCATTGTGGTGCGTTAAGGCCGTTCCAGTCTGGAGCTGCTCGGGGGAAGAATGACGCGGAAAAAGTGACAGTGCGAGTGCGTGGGCGAGCAACCTGGAGAGGATGACTGGCGCGGTGAGATATGCGTGTGGGAGGTACGATGTAAGGTGAGATACAGAGGGGGGAATTAAATAACTTGTGAAACAAACAGAGGGTGGCGATGCGGCGACGACAAGCAAGACTAAGTAAACCTGATACAGCTTTCAGGGGTGAGACGCTGGTATGGTACGAGTATGAAAAATGAATGAATCTAGTTGCGCGATTTTGGACTGCTTCGAGTGCGTTGATGAGGTATACTTGGTGAGGGTCCCAGACGGCGGGTGCATATTCAAGCTTTGACCTTATTAGTGATTTGTAGGCGAGTAGTCTTACTTCCTGAGGGGCGTGGCGTAGTTGACGTTTAAGGAATCCCAGGTTTTTTTTTTAGCAGATGAGGTAATGTTAGTAATATGCGTACGCCAAGATAAATCGCTGCAAAGGGTGACACCAAGGTATTTATATGATTCGGTTAATTCAACGGGGGTGGTAGTGATGGTATAGGGAAAGAAAAGGGGATTGCGGCGGCAGTGAAAGGACATAACTTTACATTTAGTAGAGTTAAGTGACAATAACCAACGGTCGCACCATTGCAGCACGTGGTTAAGGTCGTTTTGGAGGGCAGATTGGTCCGATACGTTAGTGATGGAATGGTAGATTACACAGTCATCTGCGAACATGTAGATATTACAGGATAAATGTTGCGGTAAATCAATAATATATAAATTAAAAATAAAAGCGGACCAAGAACAGACCCTTGGGGCACGCCCGATGTAACTGGGATTAGATAAGAAGACTGGTTGTTAACTAGGACAGATTGGGAGCGGTTGTTAAGAAATTCTTTGATCCATCGGAAGATATTATGGTCTAAGTTCAACTGAGCAAGTTTTAGTAGCAAGCACTGATGAGGTACTTTGTCAAATGCTTTTGAAAAATCTAAAAATATGGCGTCTGTTTGTATGTTAGAGTCGATGTTAATGTGCAGATCATGAAGAAAGAGGGCTAACTGAGTTTCGCAGGAGAATCCTTTACGAAAGCCATGCTGCGAAGAATGGAAGAAGTCGATCGAGTCTAGAAAATGCATGACGAGAAAAATGACGTGTTCCATGATTTTACAAGGCACGCTCGTTAGAGAGATAGGGCGGTAGTTCAATGGGGATCCTTTATTACCTGATTTGTAGACGGGAACGACCTTTCCCGCCTTCCAGTCTTCCGAAATGTTACCTGTAGAAAGTGACTGAGAGAATAAGGACAAATATGCTGCAGAGATGTGTTTAGTATTTTTTTAGACACTTGGAATTAATTTCGTCTGCGCCGGCTGATGATGGCAGTTTAATGTTATCGATTACTGACGCAATACCATCAGCAAAAAAAGTGACGGGAGTCATTGGATACTCGGTGTTTGCAGGGAGCATTGTAAATGACACGTCAGATTCTGCAGTGAAAACCGATGAAAACGCGGTGCTGAAAACGTTCGCACATTCAGCATCATTCACAGGTTCGCCCAATTCATTGATAATGGCAACAGTGTGCTCTTGCTGAGGGTTTATCACTTGCCAGAATTTTCGGGCGTTTTTAATCAACATATTTGGTAGGTCCAGGTGGAATAAAAGACTACTTGGCGTTTCGGACTGCGGTTATATATGCATCCCCAGCCGCGTAGTATTTTTCCCATGCACTAGGGCCACCCGAAAGCTTGACTGAGCGGAAAAGACGTTTTTTTCTCTTTTTTAATTTTTCGGGGCTTTTACTGAACCACGGTTTATGTTGATCTGCGTGGAAACTGAACAAGGGGATGAAATTATTTGCTAGTTCGTTTAACTTATTTTTAAATATCAACCAATTTTCATGAATTGACTAGTTGTGAAATGTTGCTTCAAAAACTAAAAAAAAAGGTGTTCAACTCGTTATTTATAGTTTCATAATCTCCTTTATCGTACAGGCGAATTGTTTTCTTTTCGGTATGACGTTTTGCAGGAGTAAGCTCAAAGACAGCTGTCTGTACTGTACTACCCCGGTGCCTGCCAGTTTTCACCAGGTATTTGCGTCCGCTTAGAAAAGTCTTGATAAAGTTAAGTGGCCTGCCCCGCACCCCTAGCTTGCGAGTCGTGTCGATGACTGTGGTGTGAGGCAGGTTGTCGAAGGCTTTCTTGATGTCCACTGCCACCGGGAGCTGGCGGTGGCATTGAGTCGGCCGTAAGTACTCTTGAATCAGTACTAGACTGTCCTGTGTGCCTAGATTTTTGCGGAATCCTGTCTGAGCAGGGTGTAACAGCTCCCTCTTCTGCTCGATTATCCAGTCGATCCGTGCAAGCACCATGCGTTCCATCAGTTTGCACAGGACAGAAGTGAGCGAAATGGGGCGCATGTTGCTCGCGCAGTAGGGCGTCTTCCCTGGTTTCGGGATGGGGCACACCCAGGGCAGTTTCCAGCTATCTGGGATGGTGCCCTCGCGCCAGTGGTCATTAATTAATTTCACCAGATCTCTCCTGATCGCCTCCGGGAGGTTCTTGAGCATGGAATGAGGGATCCCGTCTGGCCCCGTCGCGCTTCGCTCGTTGCCCTTTTTGATCGCTGCCTTCATTTCCCGCAGTGTAAAATCCGCTTCATACTCCTCGTTTTTCGATTCTTCATGGTTGTAGATTACCGGGTTTGGTTGGTAGCAGGCTGTGGGAAAAAGACGTCCCCGATCTCATCTAATATTTGCTTGACTTCCTTATTTTCCGCTTAAGCCAAGTTCGGTGCCGTGTTTCCCCCCTTGCTCTTGCCCAGCATCGTATTGCATACAGCCCACATGCGTCTCAGTGGAGTTCGTTCGTTGAATCCTTCGCACAACCTGGTCCAGTCGTCCCTACACAGGTTGTTGGCGTGCCGTTGCGCCTCCTTTGCGTACCTGTTTGCTTTGCGGATGTCCCGTTTTTTTCGGGTGCGACGGTAGCGTCGCAAGTAGTTTGTTCTTTTGCGCCAGAGGGACAGTAGTCTGGTGTCCGGGATTGGCGCTCCTATTTCGACTAGGGTCTCGACCGTGGCAGTCTTGGCCGCTTCCCTCATTAGTTTTGTCAGGTCGTCAAGGGTTGTACCCGTAGACTCTTCTAGAGCGGCACGGAAATCCTCCCATACTGTGGTCTTCACCGTTCTCTTTTTCTTGCGTCGCTTTGTTTTGCCAAGAATCGACGTCTCTATGGGGTGGTGGTCGCTGCCCCACGTGTCTTCGAAAACTTTCCATTCGGTCTTTCTCGCAGTACGCGAGTTGGTCCAAGTCAGGTCGGGCGTTGTGTCTTGCTGTTTGATATTGGGCGTGGTCCGCGTCTTAGCACCCTGTTCAGAAACGGTGGCTCCGCAGAGCCACCGTTTCCGGTGGCTCTGCGGAGCAGCTCAGTACCCCTGATCGATAATATGGCGTAGACCCATTCCTCATGTTCGACATTAAAGTCCCCTCCGATCAGGATCGTGTGCTCCCTTTTCTTGCCGTAATCTCGTACTAGCTTCTCTATCCAGCCATGGTCGATTTCTGATCTCTTTTTCCTTGCCGTTGATGTCCTAGGTCGGTAGTACACTGACACTACCAGGATCGGGTCGTCGCATTCGCTCTCCTTTAGGCGCGATACAGAAACGTCGCACAGGCAAGTCCTAGCTCCGAAAGCTATGAACACGGACGTGTCCCATATCGGGCCGCCCACCGACATTAGCAGCAGAATGGCCGTGGAACTTGCTCAACTTAAGGAAAGTAGCCGCAAAATACTGGAGAAAATTCAACAACTAGAAGTAAAGTACGAGAAACAGCTCCGACAAGAACAAGAGACCCGCAAAGCCCAAGCCAAGGCGAAGGCCGAATCCGACCGGAAACGTAGGCAAGAAGCGGAACACAAAATTCAAGTAGAACAGCAGAAAGCTGATGAAGCACTTCGACGTGTCCAGCGCTGCGCCGTCACCTACGAACAAGTCATTGAACGGAAAAGGAAGGAAGCCGAAGCAGCAACCGCTAAGGCCACATCAGCACACGGCGCGCGCGCAAGTGCCCCAACACAAGAAGATCGAAAACAGCCCTTCCCGCCGAATGCACCTCTATCACAGGACAGCACACCGGTATCGGGATGCCTTCCAGGCACGCCCCTCAGCGGCGAACATCTTTTACAACTCGTGGAGAGTAGACTTTAAGAATGGCAACAACAGCTCCAGCAACAGCTACAGCAACAGCAACAAGTCATGATGCAGCAGATCCAGCAACAACTGCAGCTGATGTTCACCCAGCCTGGGCAAGGGCCGGCAACACCGGCCCAGTAACCCAGACATGGACAAACACCATAGACGAAATAAAAAACGGGAAGACCTTTACAGCTCTCCAGTGGAACTGCCGGGGACTGCGTGCCAAGAAGTCTGAACTTAAATTACGACTCAATGAGCGGAAGACGCCCGTGGATGTCATCCTGCTACAGGAAACGCACAAGGCAGAGATAAAGCTGACCGGGTATGTCAAGTACGACAAACCGAGCATCACACTGACCGTTAAAGGCAAAACGAAAGTGCAACCGCAATCCGCAATCTTGGTTCGAAAGGACCTCTTGCCCCAACAGCAAGTGGACACAGGAGAGTGGTGTACCGACTCACAAGAAGTGGAGGCCGTTCTGGGGGAGAGCGAATGCGACGACCAGATCTTTTTGTTCAATTTAGCGTCTACAGCAGAGCAGCAGGGCGCACGAGCAGTAGAAGCTCATCGGGATTTCGACACCAGCGCCAGGCGCGGCTTTCAACACTCTTGGCTTCACACGGCTAGCATGGCCGATAGGGCACCGCCGCTGCTTTTTCCACTACATCAGTCCTAGTTCACTGTAACCCCGCTTTATTATTGAGGTTAATACCAGTGTAATTAAACTTGGGGTATGTGTATGTTTATACAGCCTAGCTAGAACTTAGACTGCCTCAACGGGTGACTTGTCTTCCAGCTGTAGGCAGACATTTAGCCAGCGCGCTACAACCGCTAGCCTGGGGTCTTCAACGTGCATCACGCAGTACTGACACACGACCACACGCCGGTACAATGCTCGTCCAGATCGAAACGTGCAGGGGTGGGAATTGGACCCAGCATCCCTCGGTTCTGCCGCGCGAGCTTTCGCGCCACGTGTTCACACGGAAGATCGGAAGTTTCAAGGACCCCGCTAACCGCACTTTGCCGAAAACCGGGTAAGCGACCTTCGGCAACTACGGCTTCCAGCGATGACGGAAGACCGCTCCTGCGGCCACCGGAACTGGGCCCAACAGCCGAATGTGAAACACTATTCACGCAGCCGAATCCCGGCGACAACGTGATTTTGCACCGAGGCGATGGAACAATCGCAACTGCAGTCAAATGCGGTTCATCGGTCAACCAAGCGAGTACCTCGAACATGGAGACAGACGCCATAACACCGCTGAGCCTAACCAGCGACTGTGAAGCCGGAAGATTACGCGAATCTTCAGTAGCAAAAAAAGCGTAAAGGGGAAGACTTGACGCATGCAGACATGTTTCTCGACGAAGTGCGGTTAGCGGGGTCCTTGAAACTTCCGATCTTCCGTGTGAACACGTGGCGCGAAAGCTAGATTGGCAGAACCGAGGGATGCTGGGTCCAATTACCACCCCTGCCCGTTTCGATCTGGACGAGCATTGTACCGGCGTGTGGTCGTGTGTCAGTACTGCGTGATGCACGTTGAAGACCCCAGGCTAGCGGTTGTAGCGCGCTGGCTAAATGTCTGCCTACAGCTGGAAGACAAGTCACCCGTTGAGGCAGTCTAAGTTCTAGCTAGGCTGTATAAACATACACATACCCCAAGTTTAATTACACTGGTATTAACCTCAATAACTGTAGCGGGGTTACAGTGAACTAGGACTGATGTAGTGGAAAAAGCAGCGGCGGTGCCCCATCGGCCATGCTAGCCGTGTGAAGCCAAGAGTGTTGAAAGCCGCGCCTGGCGCTGGTGTCGAAATCCCGATGAGCTCCTACTGCTTGTGCGCCCTGCTGCTCTGCTGTACACGCTAGATTTAACAAAAAAAAAAACAGTTAGCACCTTTATTTAGCAGAGGTTCGCGGCTCGTGGTTGTAGTATTCGAGTTGACTCTGTACAAGAAATTATACTTCCAGATAATCTCCCCAGAAAGCTAGCGACCTTGTACCGTAGACTAAGGCTCGGAGTGGGCTATACAAATAGCTACAATTTTCTTCTTGGACGGTCCGACAATCCAAACTGTAGCTCATGCAACTGCAAAGGAAGCATTGAGCATATTTTGTGCGTATGCCATGTGCCCCATCACACCGAAAGAGAAGAAATGAAAAAAAAAAAGCTTCAACAAGTGGAACCAAGACCTTTCACTCTGACAAAACTCCTGGGCCCGTGTAACAATTGGCACCAACAACGTCTCCTTCTGCGAACACTACAAAAATATCTCCAAGATACTGGACCTCTAAATCAACTTTGACTGTGTGCGTGTGTATGTGTGTGATGTGTGTGCGTGATTTCTTCTTACTCTAAACTTCTGTACTCTCCTGTACCCTTCCCTATGGAGTAGCCAGTCCGAGACAAACTTGGGCTAACCTCTCCTCTTTCAATAAATGTTTATATCTATTTGTCTATGTGAGCAAGGCTATGCAGTGCTCGGGAAAAAAGCGCTAGGGCCACCTGGTATGCTCAACACGATGGGTCTTATGCGGAGGCCGCCGCTTTTTCCTCTAGTTCACTGTAGTAGGGTGGAGGGGTGTGCTCATTGCCTGCATCGATTCAATCCACTGATCCAGGACGTAAGTAGATGGCGCAGTAATGGAAGGTGGGGAAAACAGCTTGAAGGGAAAAAAAGACACTTACACAGAGACAGGACATGCACATAGCTGACTATCAACCATTATTCACAATTAATCCGAAAGCATTAACTGTCCCATGGAGCGAACCGTCGTCATCAGATTTGAAACCACGCAAACGTTGGCCAAATGACATCTTCTATTCCCTTTCTTAAGCGAAGCCGATTTCCGACGAATTATGCTCCCATTGGCTGGCGCGCGTCGTCAAGGAATAAGGCTCCCATTGGCTCTCGTGCGGCGTAATTCACAATATTCTTTCAGCCTTTCCACTCTTGTAAAGAAGGAAGACCAGCGAAGCTGTACTATGGTGAGAATAAAGTAACGGCCGGCCGCAAGTCGGCAAGCCAGAGTGGAAAGGCTGGAAAGGTTGCCGCCATCTATGAGCGACGGCGCAATCAGACAACCGGCAAACACAGCACTCTGGACAGCTACCGCCATCTATGAGCGGCGGCGGCAACCAGAGTGTTGTGTCGACATTTCTTTGCAGATGGACACGATACCGGGAAAACCCGTCCTTAACACCTCCGCTGTAAAAAAAAAAAAAAAAAAATTAAAAAGCAATTTTTTTTTTTTATGGCGGCGCACCGCACGCAACGGCGCGGCCGCTGGTAAGAGGAGGGAGCGGTGGTGGCAGAGCCAGAGCCCAGCCTCATCAGCCTCTCGACCCCGAAGATGAAGACTAAACTGATGGTTGAACAATATGAAGGTAGTAAAGAATGGTTGCTAGTCAGCAAAGTGTATGTCCTTTAAGTGTTTTTTTAGATGTTTTCACATCTTTGCGGACATATATTAGCCAGCTCAACTCACAACAATAACTCAGTAATCGAATTTGATCGAAATTTTTGCCAAGAACCGCGCGCCTTTGATCGAGTCGCCGCATGTGCAGGATCATCTGGTATCGGTAGCGGTCAGCAGTACTCAGTAATAAACTGCTGCCTACCGTTTTTCCACCAGTTGCACTTGATCTGATTTTCTGTACCGGTTTCTCACTACGAGAATAAACTATGGCCTTCATGAGAACCGCATCATGCTGAGAATAAATATGAGAATTGAGAAATTCGACTAAGGGACGACCTGTCACTTAGTGCTCTCCTTATAAAAAACGAATGATGCCTTCGTACAATCGTGCATCGTCTCGATTAATAACAAGATTGTACCGGTTT